>NW_020958394.1:27204-31392 GCF_003031625.1 Empidonax traillii | reverse complement strand
CTGCAGAAAGGAGCCTGACTGAGTGAATTATTCATCTTCCACAATCTGAGCTCAAACATAGATATAAAATAAGAGCTGTCACAGATTGGGCAGCTTCGTTTCAGCTGCTGTGAGTGACAAAATGCCACCCATATCGGTACTTGGAGCGATCCAGATGCTGGAATTAGCGAGGATGGAATAACAATGGAATCCACAGGCAGCTGTCACAGCTTCTCTGGCTCTGCAGCACCTCACCTTTGAGGGTGGCTGACGTCTGCAAGGTCTTTGGCTCATGCTGGTGGATGGTTTTGAAGATGTCTGGGTCGGCATTGAAGCGCTCCCGGTCGTTCTGCCAGAAGTTCCCTGGAGACAGCAGCAGGCAGCCGTGCTCTGGGAGCAGGTTCCGCAGCTTCTTGAGGCCAGGCAGGAGATCTGTGACCTGCAGGCAAAGCTCCTCCAAGCTCCTGACTCCAGAACTGAAAGGCAAACAGGGGGGAGTGGGACCCAGACTGCCCCGCGTGTGTTTAACTCTCCCTAAGGAAAGGCAAAGCTGCTCAGACGGACACTTCAGGGACCTTCCTCGCTGTGTCGCTGCTCCTCTTCCTCACAGCTGAGGGCCAGGAACCTGCTTCTCCCTGGAACTGTGCACAGGCTCCAGAATTCCATCCCCACCCCTCTGGGTGCTGCCTGCCCACACAGCTCTCACTGCCTGCCCATCCTCAGCGACACAATTCCCACTCGCACATTCTCCACTCAACTGAGAGTCTGTCTCCCTGGAATTCTCCTTCCAAGTCCTCAGAGCCCTCTGCACTCCCCTCTGCACACACAGAACGGGATGTGCTACAGGAATCCCAGCCCTCCCAAAGTGGATCCCCTGAGGTGCTCAGAGTCCCCAGAGCGTGCCAAGGACTCCTGTCCCACCTGGCTGTGCTGGCTTCCAACTGCCCTGCTTTGCGTGGAGAGCAGAACTTCTGAGCCTCAGGGCTTCAGAAATCCACACAGCTGTAACTGGTATGAACTGGGACCTGTGTTTGCTCCCAAACTTCCTTTGCCACAGTGACAGAATCCTTATCAACCCCCGATTCAAGCAAAACTCAGCTTGGGATTGCACGAGGACCTGGTGTGAAGGGTCAGGGACAGAACCAACTGTTGGACAGACACGGAGGAGCTGCTGGTCCAGAAGAGACAATTCCCTTCTTGGGATACAGAAACTGGTGGGATCTGCTCAGGAAAGGTGTATTTAGCAGAAGTGAAGAACAGAGACCAGTCCCTGCTGGCTCCGGCCTCGCGGCTCACAGGAAGGTGGTTCCAGAGGAGAGTTTTTCTACAGTAACTACGAAGAGCAAACCCAGAAATTATTAAATGATGATTTGGCTTTGTGAGCACTCCCTCTAGAACCTATTTCCAGTGGCTGTCTGGCACTGGAAAAGTCACAGCTACCAAAAGACTGGAAAATGCACCTGAAAAGAGGTGTTTGTAGGGACAAAAGCTTTGGGAAGGACAATGTAAAGGGACTGAAGCAGTGATGCCTTTGGCAGCAGCTCCAAGGAAGAGCCAGCTGACCATATGTAAAGTGATAGATAAGGCCACAAAAAAGAAGAAAACAGCCCTCCTGATGGTTTCCTGGAAAATCTCAGCTCCTGGGGAGACATTCCCAGAAACTGATAAAAGGATTAAAAGGAAGAAATGGGGATAACTGGACCCTTGGGCCTATTTCATCTGTCTGTCACCCCAAAATTAGTTTGCTGACTACAACCACTCAAACTGCCTAAGGAAAATGGTATAAAAAGATAAAAAGAGATTGGACCCAAGCAGAAATCCTGGAGAAGTTCCACCCCCGCTGCAGAGGGAACTGCCTGGCTGCCCTGGGCTGAGATATTCTCCAGACACAGACACTGAGTTTACTCGTGCTCCACAGCACTTCAACATTTTCACTCATTGCTTCACTGTCAGTTGCTTTTGCTCCATGGGGTGTACTTGAGTTTTTTGCTTTGCTGATTCTGTGTAAGCTGTTCTGCTTCCCTGGAAGTTGCTTTTCCTTTGGCGTGTGAGCCCACACTTTGTGTTATAATTATTATCATCACTACAGAGTTTCTAAGTCCGCTGTTTTTGCAGTCAGACCCTGTTCCAGACACGATGAACCCCACTAACTGTCACAAATTTGTATTAATAACGGTGTTATTTAGTGAACTGTTGGAGTGAGGCTGTTTTTAGGTGCTGGCAGTTTAATTGACGGGGAAATAACTCCCAGGAAAACCTGCTGAGGGGGTTTCCTACTGCTGTTTGGTGCAGTTCTTATACAGGAGGATAAAATCAAATGTCCTGTCCTCTCAGGGAATCTGTTCAGCAAAGGTGAGGTGACAACAGACTGTTTTGGACATTAACAGGCTTTGATCTCCTGGGGGACACTGACAGACACTGATAAATTAATACAGGGTGGGCAGAAAGTTCTTATTTTCTGCCCCTTTTAAGGTGACAGGAAACGGCACCAGGAAAGCGGGGTGTCGTGAATATTGTGCTGCAAAAATGCAAATTTACTGAAATGCTTTAAAAAGCTGAAGTTCTGAAATGCTGGGACCACCTTAAAACTCCACCTGCGAACCCCAGAGAGCAACTACTGCTAAAAGAAAAGACTCCTGTTGGAGTCAAACAGCCCCAAAAGTCTGTAACTCACCCAGAGATGGGAATCTGGAAAGGACATAGTTGCTGTGATAATAGAAAACTCTAATTCTACTGAAAATCAGAATTGCTGTTTTGCACAATGATTCCTGCTCTCCAACAGAGGAAGCAAAAATGCAAGAAAATACAGAGAAACTGGGATTTCAATTCCAACAACAAAGTGCGTTTTGTGCACAACAGAAATCTACAATTTCCCCTGTTCCTGAACTGATGGGTGATGCTGAATGTGTGGGTTGGAAATCAGAAAGCAAAGTATTAAAGTTATCGTTATCCTGTAAGAGGGAAACAGGAGAAAAACCCACAACTCCAGTTTCCCACCTGGTTGCTAAAAACAAGCTGCTTGGAGGCGAAGGGAACAACCTGGAGTTTTCCCTGGCCCAGCAGCCCTGGAACAAAAGGAGCTGCAGGTAAATGAGGCGTTAACTGCTAAAAAAAAACCAAAACTCTTCAAGTTTTCCTGTGTTAGAGTTTTCCTCCCTCTCCAGGAGTGCAACACCCCCAGCACAGAGAGAGCAGTGAAGAGACTGCCAGAGAACTTCTCTTGAATGTTTAACTCCTGTGACAGGCACAGCAACCAACTCAACGCTCTAGAAATTATTTCTTGGTTTGTTTTTTTTTTTAATGATTGATTTATAGTAGGATGAATTTTTCTAAGCGATTAAAAACTACTTTTAAATGATTAGTTTATTAATTCTTGTGATGTGTTTGCGTTTTCACCGAGAAACACTTGTTGGAAGACCAACTATTAACCAACTTATATAAACCAAACCATGTTATGTACTGTTAGTACACATTTTAAGAAGTTTTTTCCTCTTTATTAAATAAGAGAACAGGGTGGAAAAACCTTTCACCTGATGAAAATGTAACTTTATTCCAATCAAATAAAAATTTTAAAATTCAACCAAATATGACTTGGAAGCAGATACCAAGATTTATGCATATCTGAAGTTATATAAATATGGATTAATTTTTCCAGTTCTTCCTCAGGTAACTAATTTTTTTTCTTCCTTCCTTAACCAAAAGGAAAGACAACTACGGGATGCAAATATGACCTGCAAATAAAATACAAAAATCCTATAACCATTTTTTAAAAAAAGAAAATACTTATATTTTTGTACTTTTTATCTCCCTTCTCTTATCTAAGCTAATCAATCCTTGTTAACAGAACGTGATAACAGCGATTTATCCACTGGGGAAAAAAAAAAAAAAAAGAGGGAAAAACAAGTTTAACAATCCGTGCTTGCACCTTGTTTATAACAGAAATAAGGTATAAAACTGTCGTTTAATCTTAGAAAATTGATGTGTGAGGGGGTGGTCAGAAATAAGAAATGTGTCCTTCTAAAGGCCCACTCTAAGACCTTAAATCATCTTATCCGTGAGCTGCTTTATGCTGATGATGCCGCTCTCGTCGCCCACACAGAAGTAGCTCTGCAGCGTTTAACATCCTGCTTTGCAGAGGCTGCTGAGCTTTTTGGTCTGGAAGTCAGCTTGAAGAAGACAGAAGTTTTATATCAGCCTGCACCTCAGGAA
>NW_020958394.1:18160-26143 GCF_003031625.1 Empidonax traillii | reverse complement strand
TCACTCTCGAGGAGAAAAGACAATGCAGAAAGAATCGCGTCTTGTCGATATCACCTGGAGAGTCTTTCTGCTGTACGTTCTGCAACCGGACTTGTCTATCTCGCATTGGCCTTTTTAGCCATCAGCGTGCTTGTAGCAAGCGTGGGTAGAGCCCCTCTCAAATCTTCGTTCGCGAAGCCTAGCCATGAGTGAGTCCTTCTAAGTACACTTCAGCTACTTGTTATAAACAGAAATGGACCAGCACGGAGGAATTAACAAGCACATCATCTCGATGGGATGCTAAATTAAAAACGATGCTTCAAATGCACAACAACAATCTTACACATTGCTGTAAACTACACTAAAAAAAGAAAAAAATATATGTGCCTCCTTTTTTTAAGCATGAATATTGACATATTTTATATGTTTAAAGGTGTATTTTAAAGTTATGTCAATAACTTTAACATATAAATAATAACTTTAAATAATAACATATAGCTTTAAACATATAAAATATGTTTAAACATAAAAACGTGTTTAAACATATAATGTATATATATGTATAAACACATAAAATAGACCTCCAATTCCCAAGTGAGTCAAGCTGTGGATGCAAAATAACATTTCCACAGTGACACAGCCTGCTCACCATCCCTGACACCCTTATGTGTGGGGCGCAGTACCCTGAGAACAGGATTGAAAGGGAGCTCTCAAACATTCATATTTCATTATGTAATTGTAATTAGATAAATATCATATTTATATTTAATATTTAAAGAACAAACTGTTGATGTTAATGTACGTACTGTACGAGAGCAACAACGATTTGTTTGTGGAGGTGACGCCGTCACAGCCCAAGACTTTTGTCTTGACACTGAACAAAACTGGGATCAATTAATATTTCTCCTGATAAAAATTTAAAAATGGTGCTTTGTGACGGTTTGGACTTGGCTCCCTGCCAAGTGCCCGAAAGTTACGACAGCAGCCCCCTTTCCCCCTCCTTTCTGCCCTTAGGTTAAAGGAAAAGGAACTATAAAAATTAAAGAACCCACAGTCAAGCTGCTTATGTAAAAATATATCTATATTTACGTAAATTACAGTTATGTACAGTTAAGATGCTATTGGCTACTTCCTTGGTTACAAACTGGTCACCAGGAAGGCCTAGACTAAAACCATCACATTCTCTTTATTTCATACTATTTTTACGTAACACTTATATTTTGCGTTCACTTATATTTTGCGTACATATACACATATACATATTCGTATATAGTCCTTGTTCATTCTTTAGAGTACTCATTTTGTTGTAGAAGAATTAGTGTTAGCATTAGGATTAGTTTGGTTTTTATTCTTGGTCTTTAGGTTACAATCACAGTTCTGGTTTTCAGGGTTTGTCTTTTGGTTTGGGCTGGTTTATTACTGGATACTGGCATTAACTGTTCAGGCCTTTTTCATCTGGTGACTGGTTTCTTGCAAAACACAATTTACAGTACATGATTAGTTTTTTTCCAAGGTTAAATTTTTTGGGGTACGCAGTGGATTTTTTCCATTTTTTTTAATTACTCACTAGGTATTTTTGGGCCCTTGAGCGAAAACAATTTCACGAATGGGTTTGTCTTGGTCTGAGGAAGGAGTAATTCAAACAGCCTTTTTTAACATATTTTTTAGATGGATTGCTGGAATTTTGTTTTTATCTACAGTGTGGAGGGATTTTGCTTGGGCAGGACTAGCTCGATTGACAGAGTTTCTAGTGTTAATAAGTCAGGTGGCTTTGGCTAAGTGCTTGTGTCAGTTCTTGAAAGTTCTCTCACTTAGTGTTTTTAGAGTTGTTTTTAACAGTCTGTTATACTTTTTAACTTTCCCAGCAGCGGGTGTATGATATGGAATGTGATATACTTATTCAATATCATGCTCCCGTGTCTAAGTGGCCGCCAGATTATTTTTGAAATGAGTTCTGTTGTTTGATTCAATTTGGTTTGGAGTGTCATGTTTCCACAGGACTTGTTTTTCAAGACTTAGAATGGTATTTTGGGCTGTTGCATGTGGCATTGAATATGTTTCTAACTATTTAGTAGTCGTTCCTACCATGGTAAGCACACAGTGTTTACCTTGGTGGGTTTGTGGCAATGTGATATAATCAATTTGCCATGCTTCTTCGTATTTATACTTGTCTTAGTGTTCACTACATTACAGGGGCTTTAATCTTTTGGCTTGTTTAATGGCAGCACAGGTTTTACAGTCATGAATAATTTGGGAAATAGTATTCATGGTTATATTCACCTTTCGGTTTCGTGTTTATCTATAGGCGGCATTTCGGCCCTGATGGCCTGAAGCATCATGGGCTCATTGAGTTAGGAACAATTTTTTTTTTTTGCTGCCAGTTTAGGTCTACTTGTGACACTTGGACTTGTGCAGCGTGGTTTGTCTGTCTGTTATGAGCATGTTTTTCATTAGTTCCATTTTTGGGCACATGGGTATTTACGTGGCGGATTTTTACATTCAGTTTTTTTGCTCTGGCAGCGACGTTTTGCCATAAATCGGTAGCTCAGATGGGGTTTTTTTTACGTCTTCAATTTATTTTCTTTTATTTGTTTAGTTATTCCCATAGGGTATTGGTCATTATCTACGAATTGGTGTAGAGGTAGAGCTTTGGTCATTTTTTTTTTTTCTGCAATGTCTAGGGCTAATTGGACAGTTTTGAGTTCTGCAAACTGACTTGATTCACTTTTACTTTTAGTGGTTTCTGCCACCTGTCGGGTGGGACTTCACACAGCTGTTTCTTTAATGAAAAATACACTTCTATAAAACTTCTTTTAATTGGGTGCTTGTAGATAATGTCACTGCGGATACAAGTAACCACTCTAATGTTTGTGTCTGTAATTCTGTTAACATCACAAAATGCAATTGGAATTATTACCAATTTTGGGAATCTAATTATATTCTAATTCAGGAGTTACAGCCTACCCCCATGAGTATGAATTTCATGCTGCTAAAAGAGGCTGTTGCAAGATGAGGACTTAAAACAATTGATAAAAGATGCCCAAGAAAATGGACAAAAACCTAATTACTCTCTATCACAAATAGGAGAAATATATTGTGTGACAAAACGAGTGAAAAAGGATGGGGAACACCCTTTCCTGGTCTCCTGCAGTTGCCAGGATCTTCAGTCAAATGCTTCATCCCCTTATTGTATTATTGATATCAACCTTCTTGCTTCTCATCCTGGTAATTGTATTATCTATTAAAATTTGAGTCATTGTGAAACAATCAGCCCATGAGTCACCTGCACAAAATCACATCCAACTGCACAGCTGTCACTGGAATATTGTGAGGTTCCAGTGAGGTGACAGATAAGGCCGCAGAAAAGAAATAAAAGAAATAAAAGAAATAAAAGAAATAAAAGAAATAAAAACCCCTCCTGATGGTTTCCTGGAAAACCCCAGCACCCAGGGAGACATTCCCAGAAACTGCTAAAAGGGTTAAAACCAAGATATGGAGATTTCCTTCTGCCCCTTTTGATGTGACACCACACACTTGGTGTGTCCCTGCAGGGATGCTGTGGGGGCAGGAACTGGGTTAAACCACAAACCCCAGGTCACTCCTGGGTTTACACGGAGAGAGCTCAAAGCTCACCCTGGGCTGAGGAAAACACACCCACAGGGTGGTCCTGCCCAGTCACACTCAACAACCACAGCTCCTCCTGCTCTCCAGTATAAAAGAATATAAAGTAGAAGATAAAAGAATATAAAATAGAAGATAAAAAGAAGCCTGTCTGTAAATCAAGGAAATCAACTTATGCTCAACTTTGATAGGGACAAAAGCAACTGACAACAAGAACTTCATAATGACTTCAGGAATTTACCTAAAAATCTTTCTTGAAGTAGCAGAGCCCATCACCGAAATGGTGACCTTACCCCAGGGTTTGGGTCTAAATACTGAGATGTTTTTCTTCTGGCAATAATAATAATAATAATAAAAATAATAATAAAAATTAAAAAAGTGATAGTGTTGCGTCCATGTTGCATCACTGCTCACCAAGGACAACCCCAAGGGGAGATAATGAGAATACAACGAGAACCAAGGGAGAGATAACGAGGGGACAGCACAGTCCTGGGAGCAAGTTGTTTCTGCCTTGGAACTGGGAACAGATTATCATTCCATAGGATAACGGGGGAGAGGGACTGGGCACGTGGACAGAAGGTCAGGCCATGGCTGTGGGGGCTGGCAAGGCAGAGGAAAAACAACTGAATCTGTATTTAACAGTAAAAATGGCATTGCTAAAAAATGACCCTGGGAGCAGCAGCTGGGGAAGGGCAGGGTCAAAGCAGGGAACATCACGAGGCAGAGGAGCCAGGTGGAATGTCAGGAACGAAGCAATGGAGGCTGAGCAGTGAATCCTCCCTGACTGCGAGAGCTGCAGGACAAAGAATGAAGGAAACTCCTGGCTGGAAAGCTTTGGGATGATCTCAGCACCTTCATCCTCACTGAGCACCAAAGGACACTCTGGGAAGCCTCTCTGGCCTTTGAGAGCAAACCCAGGCAGGAGCTTGGCCAGGAACTCCACAAAACCTGGAATTCTCAGACAAAAAAGTGGAACTCAACGGAAAATTTACTAAAGAAAAACCACCAGGGTAATTTATGGTGTATAAAAGGCACTCTTGCCTTGCCAGGGCTGGGGGAGGCAGGGCAGGTCTCATCCCCTCGGGCCCCGAAGCTGTGGATGCAGCACCACAGAGAAAACGCTTTAATTCACAGCAAAGACATAAAACTGGTGCAGGAAGTGTCCAAGGCCAGGCTGGATGGGGGTTGGAACAGCCTGGGATGGTGGGAGGTGGGTGGGACTGGGTGGGCTCTGAGGTCCCTTCCAACCTGAACCATTCCAGCAGTCTGTGATTATTACGTATTTTTATTAACAAGCCGGGATAAGACCCAGGGACGTCTGCCAGTGCCACACCAACAGTGCCAAGGGGAGGGCCCAGGATGGCACATGGAATGCTGAGCGTCTCCAGCGAGCCAGGAGTTTTATGTTTGGCTTAACAGACACAGGTTCAGAGTGGGGAGTGTGAGTTCTCCCTGGAATTATCTGGAAGCAGGGGAAAATCACTGCTGTATAAAGACTGCGGCAGGATAAAACCAAGCTGGTATAAACCAGTCCTAAAAACAGCTGAAGTGAGAGCCAGGAGAAGGCTCCTGCCCACGTGGAATTCCAAGGAGCGTGGCAAGGACAGAGGAACTCACTGTGGTTCAGACCTGGTGTGGCTGAGAAGGAATTCTGTGACAATGAACCTGCTCTAACAGGGATCACCCTGGAGGCCCCTTCCAGACTCTGACCAGAGGATTCCTGAGGATTATCAGTGACTTATCTGGCGGACAGGGAAGTTCTCCAGCACAAATGGGAACTGTGCTGTGTGAGGATGGATCCCATACCCCTTGTCAGCACTGCTCCCTCATTTTCCTTTTGAGTGTCACCCAGTCAGAGCTCACCCTCGGACCCCGAGGCAGCGATTCACAGCCAGGTGTGCCCAGCAGCGGGTCCCTGTGCCTCACCTGTCCCTCAGGGCGTGGTTCCTGACCTCCTCCACGAGCTGGAAGACGCGGGCCAGCGGGGAGCGGAACACATCCACGGCCAAGAAGTTCTTCTGCCACGGGGACACGGTGGCCTTCACGAAGATCTGCTGGATGTAGGCCACGGGAGCACCCACGTACTGTGGGGGGACAGGGGCACAGTGAGGCTCTGGGCACAGGGAAGCTCCCAGCAGGGTCAGGCACAGCCTGGCACCTCTTGGGAACGGCAGCACCGGGCTGTTTGCCTTTCCCTCAGCAGAGGGGGAACACGACAGGACTAACGAGCAGAAACAGAAAGGGTGTCACTCCAAGAGGCAAAATGCCACTGATCACTTTGGCAGCTGCCAGGGGCACCCCTGTGGGAGGCAGGGGCTGCCATTCCTGCTGGCTTTGGTCCTGGAAGGGAAGGCAGAAGCAGGGACTCACTGCCTCTCGCAGACACCTCATGGTGCTGCAGACCCCCCCAGTCTGTGCTGGCAGGTGGGATTAGATGATCTTGGAGGCCTTTTCCAACCTACACGGCTCTGTGATTCCGTGTGAATCTGCTCTGCGCTCAAGTGACGTCCCTCAGAGTGGCAGAGAACCCGGGCAGCGCCGGGGGCAGCAGGGGCAGCAGGGGCAGGAACCCCCCCAGACTCACTGCCCGCCCCAGGCTGCTCCCAGCCTGCCAGCCTGGCCTCGGCCACCTCCAGGGACGGGGCAGAGCAGCCTCCTGGGCACAGCTCTGCTCCAGGAGGGCACAGTAGCACGGCAGGGATACCCAGTCCTGCTCCAGGAAGGCACAGCAGCACAGAAGGAAGGCACAGTAGCACAGCAGATCCATGCCCATCCCACAGCAGATCCATGCCCATCCCACAGCAGGAGGGCCCAGCAGATCCATGCCCATCCCACAGCAGTAGGGCCCAGCAGATCCATGCCCATCCCGCAGCAGGAGGGCCCAGCAGATCCATGCCCATCCCACAGCAGATCCATGCCCATCCCACAGCACTCACCCAGTCGGGTCTCTCGGCAGGCTCCCCGGCTGGCACGGCGCTGCCCGGTGCAGGGGGGGTGTAATCCTTGACGGGCGTGCTGAACTCCACCGGGCCCGTCCCCGGCAGCGGCAGCTTCAGCAGGGGGGAGCTGCGGACAGAGCGGGACACGCTGCGGCTGCGGCCTCGGCACGGCTTTTGAGACACGAGAGCTCAAAACACGAGCCGGCCCGGCCAGCGCGAGGTGAACTGTGCAGGACAGGCCACGCAGCCAGAGGGCTTTGGCTTTCCTGGGAACTCAGCAGTGTCTTTCTCCCTTGGAAAGGGATAACTAGAACGTGAATTCCTCCATCACCTCAGAGTTAGTTCTGCTAAAAACACCGAGCACAGCCACGGCTCAGTTATTGCAAATCCTGCACACACCCAGGACATGCAGCGCTTCCCAGGGGCTGCCTCCCTGCCCCAAACCCTTTATAATCCTCTCATTTTCCTCATTTAGATTGAAACCATTTCCAGAACTTCTCACTGACTTCATTTGTCCTCAGTGCACTTTTAAGGGCAGCAATGAGACACCAAAACAGCTTCGAAATACTGAACTTCTTGTTCCTTTGCCCCCCCAGCCTTCGGTTGAACGTAGCAGCTGTCCCACAGCGAAGGCTTTAAACTACTCAGAAGTTGAGAAACTGGTGATTCAGAGAATTTAGAAGCGGCTTGGTAACTCCAGAGACTCTCAAAAGTGGTTAAAAGCAAATCAGGACTGAAGTGGTGGGACAAGTAAAGCTGCCGACACAGAGATCCCTCGATGAGCTGGGACTGTCAGCCCTGAAATGAACTGCAGAACAACCTGGGTCTTTTCATGGCCTTACGATTCCTGATATATTTTCCTGTTTATAGGTGAATTTTCTGGCAATATTTCCAGAACAAATATAAAGGCTTTGGAATTGTTTTCATGCAATGTTCTGCCCACTTCATTAGGGCTCAGTTTGGATCATCAAAGGCCAGGGAGGAACAAGCAACGAGGCCTCAGAGTGAACAACAAACAGCCAAAAAAAGAACAATGAAATCAGAAGCAAAGCTTGTCAGATTTGCTCTTTATTAGTCTGACAGAAACACAACATCTACTGATTATCATTTCCTTGTGGAATGGGAGGGAGGAGAAAAAGGAATAATAAAATACAAAAATCAAATCCAGGGATAAACAAAGCACAGAGACTGACCAGACTGAGGGGGAATGATTGTTTCCCTGAATGATTTCAGTGCTGGTGAGTGTGTCCCAAGGAAACACTCGAGATTCACACCCCGTGTTTCTGCAGAGGGGGATCCCCCGAGTCACCTGCGGGTTTGGAGGGGTCACAACAAACACCTCCCGTGGAACTGGAGTCGTTTAAAATCAGAGAGACTGAGCACCAACAGCCAGAGCCCTGCAGGAACAGTGTGGGGCACACCTGGAGCAGCACAGGCTGGGGAT
>NW_020958394.1:16960-18034 GCF_003031625.1 Empidonax traillii | reverse complement strand
GATTCACACCCCGTGTTTCTGCAGAGGGGGATCCCCCGAGTCACCTGCGGGTTTGGAGGGGTCACAACAAACACCTCCCGTGGAACTGGAGTCGTTTAAAATCAGAGAGACTGAGCACCAACAGCCAGAGCCCTGCAGGAACAGTGTGGGGCACACCTGGAGCAGCACAGGCTGGGGATGGAGGGGATGGAGAGCAGCCCTGAGAAGGGGTGTTGGTGGGCCAGTGTGCCCCAGGCTGACCAAACCACTCTGGGATTCTATTCCCTGCTCCTGTGTTCCCTGAGACAGAAGGGCTGTGCCAGCAGTGGCACTGGGTGACACTCACACCCACCAGGACAGGACATCCCAGCATGTTGCTGGGCACGGGGACAGAGAAAAAGCTGAACCTGTTTTTTATTATAATCCCCATTTTCAGAGGGATTTCAAATTCACCCCCAGGGCCACGTTCATAGGTGTCACCTGTTCCCTGGGCTGGGCAGGAGGAACCACTGCTGTCACACAGGGTCAGTGGCACTCCCATTTTAGGGAAAAAAAGGCAGATCCGTTCAAAGGCAATGAGGAAGATGAGTGTCACCTACAAAAGATTTGTAGTGAAGTAGAACAAGAAAACCCTCCCTCTGAAGCAGAGACTGACTTGGATTTTCAGACTACAGAGTAAGAATCAGTTACAGGAACTTTGGCTTGGATATTACTTTATTATCAAACCCAGAGCCATTCTGTCTTGTCTACCAGTGACACTACAAAGTGTCCACACAGAACCCCTCCAAGGCTAAAGACAAACACATTCCACACCAGAACAGCCTCTGTGCCAGGTGATCCTCACCCTGCCCTTCCCAGACAGGAGGAACACCTGCATGTCACTGCTGCCACCCTGCCCGAGCCCAGGGCTGGGCCTGGATACACAGGAGTTATTCTGGATCACGGGATTTACCTCAGCTCTTAAAAACCTTCTCTGCACTCAGGGATGGTCGGGTTTGACTGAGGTGAGGAGGAGGAAACAACAACTGAGAGCATTCCCTCTGCAGCAGAATTCCACAAACTCTCCTTGATCCCAGGTGCAGAAGGAGAGAGGAC
>NW_020958394.1:4964-12549 GCF_003031625.1 Empidonax traillii | reverse complement strand
ACCCCTTGATAAATCAGCAGCACCCTTGGACACTTCCAGGGATCCAGGGGCAGCCACAGCTTCCCTGGGCGACCTGTGCCAGGGCCTGCCCACCCTCCCAGCCAGGAATCTCTTCCTAATACAGGAAATAAAACCTATAGGAGACAGATGAAGTTTGTGGCACCATCAGCAGTGCCTGAGCCAGACCTCAGGCTCATCCCAAGAGGAAGACTTGAAGCCCTCAAGCCCCAAACTCAGCTTTGCACAAGCCTCTCAGTGTGCTGTGCAGAGACACCCAGTCAGAGCTCACTCTCCCCACACTGACGTGCTCAGGGCTGGAAGGGCCCCACTTCAGAACAGGTCTGACCTAATTAGCAAAGCCACTTCTCCAGCCAGAATTAACACCCAGCTACCAGCAGTTAACGCAGAACAGGAACTGAAACACCCCCAAAAATGGCTTCTACAGAGGGAGCACCTTGGTGACACTTGAGTTTCTTGCCGAGGTTCTCTCGCTCTCCAGGAGTGTTTTTAACCCCTGTCCCTCCCAGGGCCATTTTCTGCTTTGCTAACAAGCTTCTGGAACTTGTTAAAGAAAACAGACTCTTCCCTTCACGCCTGATGGTGTCTTGGACGAGTTTCTGCAGCCTGGAGGTAACCAGGCACTGCAGAATCCTCAAATATTGGCACTTGGGAATGCAGACACTGCCAAAACCCACAGCTACCACAGGCCACCTGGCCTGGAGCCTCAGAGGTGTGGTGGGAACACCTCCACTGCCCGCTCTGAACGTTGACTGGGCAGGCACAAGGCCTGGCCACGTGGGACCCGGGTCCCCAAGAACAAGGACAGCTGCTGGTGACCCCTATCAGACTTCCTGTCCGGGAAATCCTGAATTAAGGAAGAGGAATAAGCATGGAGGTTTTGTTTGGACCCCTCCCAAAACACAACATCTGTGGGTGAACATCCCCTCTGCAGCAGTGGTCCTGCATTCCTGAATCTGGAGCACCTGGCAGAGCTGAACAGCGGAGCCTGGGGCCACCAGCAGCTCTGGGAAGCCATTCCCAAGCTGGAATGAGGTGAAACCGTGGCTCAGGACACAGCTGGAACTCGGGTTTGGCTTTGCTGGCTGCAGCTGTCAGGTGCAAAAATGCCACCAGAGCTGGTACCCAGAACCTTATCCAAGACAAAGAAAGGGCAGGATCCACTTGATTGGGACTTGTAGAAGCTTCATGTTCCACAGAGCAAGGGATCTGAGAATAAAACTGTCCCTGACACTTCCAAGGGTTCTTGTGGAGCAGTGAAAAACCAGGAAGCAACACCCTGACTGCTGCTCATACCCACAAAGGGCCTCAGCCAGGAGAAGCCACCTCAGGGGGGTTTCAATACAGGGAAGTGGTCCCTCTGATGATCCTTTAACTGGTGTCAGAGCAGCCCCAGGCACCATCCCAGCTCAAAGGCAAACCTGCAGCTGTGCCAGCACAGGCAGAGCTTTTCCAAAAGCAGAGGAGAAAATCATCACTTTGGGAGTATTTTGACCAAAACAGACCTGGAGCTGGAAATTCGAAGACAGACTCTGGACATACACACACACACGTGTGCCCAGGCCTGAGCACAAGGGGTTGCTCAACCCCACTGAAATGGTTCCGTGGGACATTCCTGAGAGAGATTTATCCAGCTCCAACTGCTGCATCCGAGTGAGGGTCCATGAGGAGAGCAGGGAATGAACAACACGCGTGTGCCAAGGGTGAAACACGAGTGCAAACCCCGGGGAGAGCAGGGCAGAGAAAGATCAGCTTTCCTCCTCCCCATTTTTAATTCATGGGCTTGGAGGCCACCACCAGCTGCTTGCTTACGTCTCATTTACTGCTTTAGCTCACTTAGTTTCTACTTATTAAACCAGATGAAGACACCTCATCCTCGCTGTTCCCTTTGTCCCACAAAAGGAAAGGCACAAACCCACGAAGTTTAAATAAAAAACAGCTTTTGGGGCAGCCTGGAAGGGTAAGCATTGCCAAGAAACCCCCCCAAGGGCACGTGACTCACCAGCAGGCCAGGATGCAGAGGGCAGTGAAGAGGATGATGGGGATGGGGTAGGAGGCACAGAGCAGCCCGTGGCTGTAGAAGGCCCCCGAGATCCTGAGGCGCAGCCGCTCCGTCAGGGTCATCCTCGGCCGCCGTCACCTCGCTGCCATCCCGGGCACTGCAGCGCTGGCAGCTCCGCAGGGAGCTCTGCGGGGTGGGGGGCACCGGGGGAGGCTGTGAGATAAAGAGAGGGGAACAGGGGAAAACAAACTGTCAGCTTGCTTTGGAAAGGTCTTGGGAGCTGAGGAAGGAATTCCTGCCTGGGAGGGTGGGCAGGCTCAGGGTGCCCAGAGGAGCTGTGGCTGCCCCAGCCCTGGGAGTGTCCCAGGCCGGGTTGGACGGGGCTTGGAGCACCCTGGGCTGGTGGAAGGTGTCCCTGCCCATGGCAGGGGGTGGAATGAGATGAGCTTTGAGGTCCCTCCCAAAACCCAAACCATTCTGGAACTCTGTGATTCTATGAAATGACCGAGCAGGTCCAACCTCCCTGTCAGGACTGGACCATCCCTGTTCCATGAGGAACTCGGGAACAACACAGATTTGCTGCTCCTGTGGCAAAACAATAAATCAGTAGTGGCTCCTCACCCAGCCTGAGCTGCCAAGAGCCACTCTGGGGAGCGTCGTGACACTGGGAACAACTTCTGCTAATTGCAGGGAGGAAAACTTGGTATCTACTCACTTCACCTGCTGTGAAACAGCAGCATTCAGTGAGAAAAGCTGAAGCGTTCCTAGGCTAATAAATTCCCTATTACCTTTTTGGGGATTGCTCACTGAACTCTGGCCCCTCTCTTGGCTCTACAGAGCTCGTAGGGGTGAAGGGCAGGAACTGCTCCTGCTCCAGGTCACTTCTGCAAACAGACATATCTAACCCAAAGTAAACCCTCTGACTGCAGGACAGGGAGGATCCACTCAGGGGATCTCTCCCCTCTGGCAGGACTGCAAAGCTGAGGCAGATCTGCCTGGGAGCAGGAGGACATTGGGATGTTCCCACCCTGCAGCACCACAGGTGGCATTGCTGGTTCAATACAGGGGCAAGACATGAACACCCCCCACAAAATCCCAGGATCACTGAGGCTGGAAAAGAGCTCCCAGACCATCAAGTCCAACCTGTGCCCCATCTCCACCCTGTCCCCCCAGCCCAGAGCACTGAGTGCCACAGCCAGGCCTTCCCTGGACACCTCCAGGGCTGGGCACTCCAAACCCCCCTGGGCAGCCCCTGCCAAGGCCTGACCACCCTTTCCAGGGGGAAATTCCTTCTGGTGTCCAAGCTGACCTTTCCTCTCCTCCTGTCCCTTGTTTCTTGGGAGCAGAGCCTGATTCCTTCCTGGCTCCCCCCTTACACCAACCAAGACTGACCAGCACAACAAACAAATGTAGAACTCCTTCTTGCAGGGGGAAAAAATAAAATCAACTCCAACTTGCTACTTTTCCCAAGACAAAAGCTTTTATCTCACCCAACAATAGTTACATGTTCCAAATTCTTTACATTTCTGCCTGAAAGCCTATTAAAGCCTTCCCAGGAGCCTCCCTGGACACTGGGAACAGCTCAGAGCCCACTCTGAGCTTCGAGGAGAAACTGCCAAAGACAGAAAACTTCTCACCATATAATACACAGGATCTTGGGGGTTTAATTATATTTACTCCTCAGTTTTCCATAAAACATTCTGGAATTCTTGGCAGAGGTGTCCTAAAACCACACAATTGGGCTAGTGAAGAGTGGAGGGGGGGGAATAAGGAAAAATAAATAAACCCCTGTTCTGTAGTAATTTCTTGCCCCATCATGTAGCCTAAAATTAAACTTCCAACGGGAATTTTAACCCAGCATTTTCCATCTACAACACACTGAGCTTTGTAAAGCAGGAATGGACACAACAAGGTCCCTCTGCCCCTCAGAGCCCCCACCAATATCCCGTGGGATCGTCACATCCAAGGCCTGGCCTGCCTCTCCCCCAGGAGGGGAACAGCTCAGCCCTGCAGCACAGGGCATCTGAGGAGCTTTCCTGCCAAGACAGAGACAAGATCACCAGAGCAGTTCCAATTCACCCTGGGAATGAGGAAACCTTCTCTGCGCTCCAGCTCGGACCCAGAGCCAGGAATGGAGGGTCCAAACAGGACAGTGTTCATATCCATGTGCCACCTCCCTCCCAGCACACAGGACGTGCTCACACCCCCAGGGACTGACTTACAGGCGTTTCACACAGTCCTGGGCTATTCCCAGCACACAGAGCAGAGGAATCCATGATCCATGGCCTCCCCTCAACCTGCAAACGGTTCCAACCTTCCTGAGCCCTCAGCACCCCGGGGATTTCACAGGAATGCTGGAACTCAGCACCACAGATACCCCAAAACGTGGGAAAGCAGATTCCCTGGAGATGAGAACAGCCAGATGTCAGATCACTCCCACCAGCAAAACCTGGATCTTCCTGCCCTTTCCTGGAGGGGCTTCAGGGCTTTGAGATGCTCAGAGGGATCCCTGACCGTGTCAGCTGCCATGGAGCCCCCAAACCCCACCAAGTGATGATCCCTGACCGTGTCAGCTGCCATGGAGCCCCCAAACCCCACCAAGTGATGATCCCTGACCGTGTCAGCTGCCATGGAGCCCCCAAACCCCACCAAGTGATGATCCCTGACCGTGTCAGCTGCCACGGGGCTCCCAAATCCCACCAAGTGATGATCCCTGACTGTGCCAGCTGCCACGGGGCTCCCAAATCCCACCAGCAGCAAAGGGGAGAAGGGGAAGGAAGGGAGGCAGAGCCCTCGGGAGCCCAGCTCTCCATCTCCTCAGCAAGTGTGGGTTCTGGCCCAGCCAGGGATGGAACGTTCCCGTGAGGGTTTCAGAGGTGGGAAAACAAGAGGCAGGCTCAGGACAAACCTCCCTGCTCAGAACCACTGCACAATGGGCTCTAACACCAAGGTCCTGCTCTCCCCTCGCGTTCCCATGGGAAGAATAACGGGCTTTGTGCTGCCAGAGGACAGGGAGGTCACGGGGGAACAGAGCACTTCCTATGGGAAAATCCCAGCCATGCCCAACCCTGCAGGGCTGCTGTGGGGAAGGGGTTAATCCCAGCACTGCTCCTGAGGAACCAGGCTCCAGTGGATGGTTCTGCACGGAAAGGTTACTCTTCATATTCGAGAAGGAGAAACTCCTCCATAAATTAGGAGGTTGCCTTCCCTCCATTCCAGCTCTGTGGCTAAGCCAGCTGTGAAAGTCTGAAACAGGTTTTTGAACCTGATTTCAACACCCAAAATGTGCAAACTCCCTCAATTCTCACCTCTGTGCCTGTTTTCCCCCCTCTACAACGTTCATTTATGTTTTGAGTTTGAAAATCCAGAGGCTGCCTGAAACAGACCCCGTTTTACAAGTGGTATTTCACTCATTTTACAAGTTATTAACCATATCTTAAAATGCTTGAGCAGCAACAACAGGTTCAAAGAGAACACTTCAATAATCTCTACATCCCAGATAATGTTATCTGCTCCAAAACAGGGGCTGGCATCCAGAATCAGCTTCCAAACCTGTTTTCAGGACATTTTTTTAACTTTTCTGCCGCGAGAGAAGAACCTCAGCTGAACTCTTGCCTTGGAAGAGTCATTCATGGAATGTGGTTTCTATCCAATGTCCTTTCTTCCCCCTGAAACGCTCCCAGCAGCACCAGACAACAACTTGTTGGTGTGGATGAGGTGACAGGATGTTCCATGTGAAGGGCCATGGAACACAGAAGTTTGGGATTTGTCACAAAAACAGAAAAGGATTAAATGCAAATGCACAGACTTTAAACAAGGGTTGTCAGAACACCCTTTAGAAAAGACTTTTCCAAACGCCTCTAAACCTCCTCCAGCGTCCCCTGGCAAGCACGGAGCTGATTCCAATGCGGCAATTCCTTCACTCGATCCCAAAACTCACCCAGCTCAGCACTTCCCACCCAACATGTTTTACTGTGAACCTCTCTATCAGTCAGGTCAACCAACCCACCACTGTTCAGTCCCTGAAGACCCCTGCAGTGTTGTTCCTGCTGCGTGGATCGCGAGCAGTGTCTGATTTACCAGCGGGAGGGCAATCCGCACTCCCAGAGGGAACTGGAGCGTGGGAGACTCAGTTTCCCTGGAAAAGAGGTGAAGTGTTGAGATAAGCAACCCTTTGAGTTTCCTGTTCCTCCTGCACAAAGTCCAGCTGACTGGAGAGCTGGGAGAAACAACCCCACACCAAGTACCTTGGGAAGCTCAAATCCAGGGAACTGGGGGTGATGCACACGGGGAAAACAATGTCCTGGGATCCTTAATTCCCAGAAAGTGTGGCCTGATGCAGTTAAGACAAAGGAAACTGAGAGTTAGGAACTGTTAGGGATGGAATGGGATGGGTATGGAGATCTGTGCTAAGTGCCACACACAGCACCAGGCACTCCTCCCCTTCCTCTGCATCCCACCAAGGAGGAGAACTGGAAAACGTGCTGAGGAGTTCAGGGATGATCAAAGACACGGAGCAGTTTCCACTAAAAAAAGAAGCACGGGAAGACTTCTCCAGCTGGACCAGATTTTATCAGTGAGTGGAAGGGATATCCCTGGGATAATTCAGCACCAGAGCCCAGAGCAGCAGCTCAAAATAACCCCTCGGCTAAGCCGGGAGATCCTTCCCCCAGGACACTGTCCCTGTCACAATCCTGCAAAGCCAGGGATAAACCCCTGGGAGCGGAGCTGCGAGGCCCTGCCGAGCCCAGCCAAGGATTCCTCCAGCTCCAGGAGCCCTCAGCCACGAGCCACTTGTCCCCAGCGTGGCACTGGCTGCCAGTGTCCCGAGGATGGTCCCTCCTGTGCCACCCAGGCCACCCCGGGGCCACGGGAACGCCGAGAGGTGAGCCCGCCCTGGTAACGTCCTTATGCAACGCACCCCACGTGATCCCCTGGAACAATCTCCTCCTTTCTGCTCAGCAAAGTGGCTGCTCTACAAGTGGCTGGGGAATCACTGTCTCCTAAAAATACCAGCCTGATGCAACACCCCCGTGCAGTTACAGCCCGGAGCTCCCCCAGCCGTGCACACCCCGCTCCCTCTGCCGGCACAACATCCCCACCCGGAGCCAGGATCAGACACGAGGAGCCCCATCCATCCTCCCTCCTGGCTGAAGCCCTGTGCAAACAGCTCTCCCAGCACAGACCTGCAGGGCTCTGCTCTTCCTGCTGCAGGTGGTACTTCTGCTGCTGCTGCCCTCCTCTGATCCTCTCCAGCAGACAAGACGAGCACCCCAGCCCACGCCTCCTGTCTGGGGTAAAATGCTCTTGGATGATCCACCCAGGCCTGTGCACAGCATCTGCTGCTGCCCCACACAACACCCCTGTCTCTGAGCTGCACAGACATGGACCTGATGGATGGGCCACTTGGATAAGGAATGGGCTGGATGGTCACACTCAGAGTTGTGGTCAGTGGCTCCATGTCCAAGTGGGGTCCTCAGGGGTCGGGACTGGGACCAGGACTGTTCAAGGAATTCTTCCCTGGGAGGGTGGGCAGGCCCTGGCACAGGTTGCCCAGAGAAGCTG
>NW_020958394.1:0-3126 GCF_003031625.1 Empidonax traillii | reverse complement strand
CAGAAGGTCCCCCCTGAGCCTCCTTTTCTCCAGGCTGAGCCCCCCCAGCTCCCTCAGCTGCTCCTGCTGCTCCAGCCCCTTCCCAGCTCCCTTCCCTTCCCTGCACACGCTCCAGCCCCTCCACGTCCTGTACCTGGAGACCCCAGAACTGCCCCCAGCACTGGAGGTGCCTCAGCAGTGCCAGCACAGGGACAGGCACTGCCCTGGGTCACACCTGGTGACACAAACCATGATGCTCCTTGTCACAGTAAATTCCTGGACTGCCCCCTCTATCTCCCCAAGAGATACACACCCTCCCCCCTCACACTCAGCACAGCTGGGGTGATTCCCACCCTCTCCACTTGGTCTGTGTCACTCCAGCAGTGTCCCATCAGACCCACACCACGAGTGTGCAGCTTACTGTCCAACTTTCATCCTCAACACCTCCCCTCCCCACAGCAGGGCACCAGGCTCCTTCCATGACAGATTACACCTCCTCAATCATCCTGGTGCCTGCAGCTGGCTGGTTCTGCTTGAACCCCAACCCTCAGCACTGCCCTGGTGACCCACAGCCCATTTTCAGGCCACATTTGTCACTCTTCAGTCACAGACCACACGAGCAGCCCTCCCCTGCTCCGTGCCATTTACAGCTTTAACCTGCACAGTCACTGCCCCTCCAGTGGTGACTGAGACCCCCCCAGCCCCAGTGCCCCTCTCAGCACACCCAGACCCCTTAACAGGGCTGTAACTCGTGCTCTGAGCATGTTTATTTAACCACATTTTTATCCATCACAGGTTGGCACTTTCTGGGGCTCTGGGTTCTTTCAGTCTCACCTACTTGAGCAGTTTATTGGCACAGAAATCAAATCTCACTGGATCCACGACTGCAGCCAGAAACAGCCCTGACACCTTATCCTAGAAAGAGCCAGCAGCCCTTGCCAAGGAAGCACCTGTGGCCAAGCAGCACCGGCTGCTCCTCACTCCCTGCACCCTGGCAGGCGTTCCCAACCCTTCCCTCCCTGCTGCAGGACCTCAGGGTGACTGCTCTTCCCCTTTCCCTGTGCCCCACACCCTCACCCACACCGACTGCTCGCTCCCCTCCAGGACTACCAGACCCTTTCCGTGGTCAGAGACGCCTCCTGAAGCCTTGCAGGTTTTTTCTAGTCCATACTGCGAGCACAGGGACGGAAACACCTCCCTGCAACGACAGCTTGCAAAGCTGCTCTCCCTTTTTGGGGCCTGTCACCACCACCAGCTGCTCACCCAGGGCCCAAGGATGCTGAACACTCTGGTTCTGGTGATGCCAGCCTAAGTTTCCCTCTCTGTTCCTCCCTGAAGTGTTCCTGCTCGCATCCAAGATGCCCAGAAATGGGAGGAACAGGAAATTGAGGGTGGTTGTCATGGAGGACGTTCCCAGAACAATCTCTGTATCCCTCGAGGTCCTCTGAGAGCCAGGTTTGAATTTTATCTCAATCCTCCCTCCTGGCCTTGCTGCTCCTCCAAGGAGGAAGGGAATCACCATGGGTGTGAACAACCCCGAGGCAGGAGGGTTGAGTAACGTTCAACCAGCACTGGGATGGTTCTGCCCAACTCCAGCTCTGCCTTTTTGGGACAAGGTCCCCCTGGGAAGACCTTGGGGCAGCCTGTGCCCCCCACAACACTCCTGGAGCAGCCACTCAGCACCACTCACACCCACCAGGGCCAGGGCCAGACCTCAGCCATAACCCCCAGCACGGATTTCCCTGCGCTGTTCCCTCAGAAATAACCCCCAAACCTTCAGCCAGGACAGTTCTCATGGTTAAAAACTCTGCACTCCCAGATCTTTGGGGCTTGGGAAGCGGCCTGGGAAGGCAGGAGGGACAGACACAGCACCTGTATAAGGTGATGCATCCCCAAGGGACTGGCTTTGCACTGGCTCTGGGTCACAGCAGGAACACCAGGAAAGGCTGAACACACCAACTTCCAGGGCTCCCAGCCCCAAAAGGGAGCGTTTGGCATCTCCAGAATCACACACAGAGAACTAAATATTATCCTTTCTAATAATCCCCATTAGGAAGCCAGGCTCAGGAAATCGCTCTGCTCTTTCTTCCCCACAGAGAAACAATCCCAAAAACCCCTCTGTGAGGCAGCAAGTCCCAAAGCCTGACTCGGACATTGTCTCTGGGAAACAAACCCACTATTATCCCTTCCTCACAATGCTCCACACGAGATTAATTCAGATTTTCCCAAGGAACTGCACTGCCCTCCCCACCGTGCCCTCACTCCAGCTGAAATCACTCTTTTCCTGGAGGGAGAAGTTCATTCTTTCCCAAGGGAGCCCAGTTATGCCAAAAGGCCACAACTGTTGTGAGCCCCTGGGGCTGTGTCCTCACCTGAAGACAGAACTCTGAAGGATTCCCTCCAGGCCAAGCATCCTTCACTCCCTGTTCCTCCCTGGTCTGGGTAGCTGTGATGTGAGCAGGAACACTCCCAGAGGCTGCAGCACCCCAGAACAGCTCAGGGCTCCTTAAGCCTCTCTTTCTCCCCCTTCAACGCACTGTACAAGGGGGAGACTCAAAGGAATTCTAACCCCAGGTATTAGAGCCAAGGAATGCCTGGAAAGCTCAGTCTGCACCTCCTTTCGGTCCCTGGTGCCAAGCACCATCAGTCCCTCCCTGCTCCCAGGGCAGGGAACTGTGCCCCCATCTCCAGCCACAGCTCGCTGGGGTTACAGCTCTTGTAAAAGGGAAGGAAGGTGCTGGCCTGGAAAGGATTCCCAGTCACAGGATCCCCTGGAATTGCTGTGCTGCTGCTCCTGCCCATCCCCTCCTCATGCACAACATTCCACTATAGGCAGGTAAAGCTATTTTTGTTCCTCCAGCTGTACCTGTTCTATTTTCTGAACTCTGTGCTCATCGGAGAGAAAAAAACCCATGACTTTTTGGTGCACAGTGATCCAAACTCCGACGCCAGACAGGCCCAGCAACCCCCTGCCTGAAAATAGCACCGAGTAACTCAGCAAGAGCCCGACAGGTTCAATCATCACCACGATCCTGACCCTCAAAATACTATTTTAGTGCTCCTGAGACAATCTCTGATTGTTCTTTGCTCCTTTTGGGATGTGATATTTGACTCACAGCTGGAGAAACAAACAGCCCCGTGCCAAGT
>NW_020958393.1:7493-14473 GCF_003031625.1 Empidonax traillii | reverse complement strand
TAAAAACACAAAACTTCCTCAAGGTTTTTCAACTCTTAGTTCTGCTTTAACACCTGCTAAGGCTTCTCCAGTGAAGAGTCAATTTGCAAAGCTACTGAATCCTAGTTTTTATTCCCTTTCAGCACAGAAAACAGCAACTATCCACAAAGCAACTCACACCGATAAAAGACAGATAAAAGGTAAAAAACCACTTCTTTCTCAGGAAATCCACTTTTTGCACTTGTAAAAAATAGCACAGCCAGGAAATGTTAAGTCAGACCCCTCAAATTCCTGCCCCGCTGACCAGACTGAGGAACAAAAGGAAGAGTTACCATAAGAAGTGGAATCAAATCCCGTGGGCACTTCTTGAAGCGTTTGGTCCTCGTTGAGCGAGAAAAAATACCCGGCAAAGAGCGAACTGGAGCCGTCAAAGGTGTCAAACGCTGGCTGCCGCTGCAAAGCAACAGAACAAACGGGGAAACAACGTCAGCATTTCGCTCCAGAAGCGTGAGCTGCTCTGCTGGGAAGCGCCTGGGCCGGGTTTCCTACGTTTGGAGACAGAGAGCAACCACGGCCTCGAATTCGAGCCTTTGAAAGGGCACAGCTTCTTGCCCGTGGATAAAACCCAGCCACCAGTGGGAGGTGGGTGGGTGTTCTGCATACATACACACAAATGTGTATTTATTTCCAGGTAAATTTTAAAGAAATCCTCATTTCCTTAACCCTTTACAATTGACTGCCCACTTGCTAGCAGAGGCAGGGGCAGTAAATTTAAGGAAAACAACTGCCAGGGTAAGAGCTGCAGTAGGTTTATGCAGCTTTTATTTGTAAATAAAAAAAAAAAAAAAAAAAAAGGAAAAAATTTATCTGAACCACATAACTTGAAACTATAGAGAGTTTAGAAGCACTTGGGGAAAAGATGTTACTCCTTTGCTGAGATTTTTATATTACTGAATTACTGGATTTGCAGTCTTTCAAGTTCTCAGTGAAACATTTCCAGTTTCATTATCCAGAAAGGGATTAAACAGGACTGATGAAAGCCTTTCAGATAAAAAGGGGATTCTATTGTTATATTGACAACATCCAATAAATATTGTTATATTTTGAAGAACACTTCGATCCTTTCAACCTGACGCACGTGCCAACTGCGTGTGCTGGAACTACTGGTGCCTTATGAGATCCCCCCATCCACTTAAGTCTTTGGGGGGCAGAAGGAATGTTAAGAGAGGAGGAAATAACTCGGAAAAAACAAGTTATGCAACTTCCCTGTTAGTCACAAAGAACCCATATCTGCAGTATCTCGAGGCACACATGGATACAAGTTGCCACTGAGACTTTTAAAAGCACCTGAGGATAGAACATTGTTCTGGAAAACCACAGCCTGCTCATGGCAGCCACTGCAGCTCAGGGAGCTGGAGACAAACTTGCAGACGCTTATTTGTTTCAGGCGAGCACTTGGTTTGCCAGTTCATGCCAAGGGAGAGGATTTAGCTGAGGACAAGGCACAGTATTTATGTGCAACGCAAAAAGTGATCTGAACCGTGTTCCTGGAACAGCTAATGAGTGTTAATATTCCTCCACAATCCCAAACTTCTCATGCCACCACAACCAGGATCGTGCCTTGGTTAATGGTTCAGAAACCTCCTGGCCAGCAGAGACAAAATTGTGTACCTTTGGCTCAGGTACCCCCCAAGCAGAGTCAGAGCCAACCCCAACTGAATAAAACAAGTTAATAAGAGCTGCCAAATCTGCTGGTAAAAGATTCTTTATACATTACTAGATAAAAGCACTGAGTCATCACCAGCACCTCAAAGAAAGGGCAAGTTCTTTCAACACAATCTGGAAACTCCTGCATTTTGTGTAAATAGCTGACCCTTATCCTGAGTCACTGGAAAAAATGCTGTGGCATGTGAATGAGTAAAATCCATACTGTGCTAGTCTCATATTTCAAAAAGGAGAAGATTAATGTTTAAGCAGGTTCTTGATTTAATAGTACTAAAAAGGGAAAAACGATGTAGAATAAAGTCTGCTTGTCCTATCAGTTATGCAACTATTTCATCTGCCCTTTTAACATAAGAGTAATTAGTACAGAATTAAATAAATGTGAGCAGCTGCAAGATAGTAAAATACAGCTCTCTACTTTGACTTAATTCTAAGATAACTGGATAACTGCTTAAAACAACCACTGTGTTAGAGAGCACACAGTTGTTAAGTTGGGGGATCTCTTAGATTTTATTGTTGCTGTGAGGAGGAAAAGAAAAGCTAAGAGGGGACACAAGACACCAGAGCAGTCAGCACACCAGTCTCACTGACCAGTTCCTCAAAACACAGACATTCCTCAAAACTAATGAGAGCCAAAAGTGTCTCCCTAACCTTTATTTGGTTTACATTAATCAGTGCTGTGTGAAAAACTGATACTGGGATTAAAATGCAACTTGCATGGACGGGGAGGAGGGAAGGCCTCAAATGCTGAATCTTTACAGTCTGCTGATCTCAGTTTGTAAATCCCTCTCAAAACAAGATAACAGACACAGTCTATCTAAAGGTAAAAGATATTTTAAGAGAATTTTTTTTCCTCAGAATGTAATGGATTTCCATTAGTAACAGTTGCAAGTAGTAAGTAAAAAACCTACTTTTATTCCATACAGTGCTTGGGAATGTACCAAACCCAACCAGTCCATCAGAACAGCTCTCTGCCAGTAAACACAAAGGTGCCCATCCTTTAACCTTGATTTAAGCCCAAAGTTCCATCACCAACAACAAATCTGAGCTCAGTCCTTATCTACCTCTCATTTTCAAAATCTCAGCATTTAGGGAAGGCAGAGAGGGAACCTCCTTGGGGAAGAGGGTCGAGGGGGCAAGATTTACACCTTCCTATTTCAGTTCTGCTTTTCACACCTCTGTGGAACTCAGGGGGGGTACTCTGGAAGATGAGAGGGTACAAGGTTTCAGTTAAAACCCAGATTATCCAATTCCTGTGCAATAAGCACACAATAAATTCATCAGCTGGGAGATGCCCCGGGCGGGTTTAGGAGGTGGCAGCTCAGGAGAACTCACCTTGAGCATTCCTCTGTACATGTTCGACACAGGAGCCACTTGATCCATGTTCCTGATCCCAAAATCACTCATCTGAAAAATGAGAGGGGTCAACATGAAAAAAAACACTGCCATGTAGGAAGCGAGCAGATGTGAACAGATGTGAACAGACCACGGAAGAGCTCACGGAATGAGATACAAGGCAAAGCTTTCCTTCTCACTGCCAGCATCCCAACCACACAGGGCACAGTTCCCATCCTGCTTTTTCACTGGAAGTCTTTTTCACAAAGACTCTGCTAAGTCTGAAAAGCCCACAGAATTCCTTTGCCCACCAAGTATCTATTTCCTTGGACCTTTTCCAGCTTTCACCCATTATCTTAAGCGTTCAGCTTCGTGTTATTTTTGCTTACTGTATTTCCCACTCACAGGCCATGATTCACTTCAGATTTTGGCTTTCAAAGGGAAGGAAGAGGAGTGACAGTGATACACCTTCACCTACTGTATTCACCCCTCTCACCCCTTTCTGAATAATCACAGAAGGCAGTACTCAACACCAGGAACCTCCTGCCTTTACCAGGCAGAACATCTCCAAACCATGTCACCCTGGCACGTTTTCTAAACACAGGATTAACATATTTATAAAGCTCTAGAGGGCCCTAGTTTTGACTGAAGTGGGTTTACACAGTAAAAATACCCTTTTTAAAGAGCTGATAATGAGACCGCTATCAGCAGGTTGATGCCACTGAAGTCAAAGCTTTATCATATCACCCTTATTAACAGGAATAAGGCTGTGAGAGGCATGTGTAGCTTGTCCTCCCATGTATCACTTAAGGAAAAGAGTGCTAAGATTCATATCCTCTTGCTGACCTATGGGAGGGATGAAACATAAGGAATAAAGCCAGTTTTATGGCCTATTGTCCAGGTTTATTGTGATGCTGCGATTCAGGTGTCGGTGAATGATACCTTATCAGGCTACACTCACAACAATTCTCCTTCCCCTTTTTCACAGCACTGGGCTAAGTTCTCTTGCTCCCCAAAAACTGCCTGAAAACATGCACTTGTATTTAAATAGCCACATAAGGCACTATCAAGATTTCCACAAAAAACTGCGATCACTTATTACAAGCCAGTTCTCTCATCAGCTGTGTTACCGCAAGGAAAACAGTAAATGCAATCTTAAATTCAGGAAAAGGTGGCAAATCAGGAGCTCAACAAAACAAGCCCAGCTTGCTAAAAGTGACAGCGCACTCAAAAGCTTGTCCATATAAACAGAGAGGGAAATAAAACATCCAACAGCCAAAGACAAGGAGCCCTTTCATCCTCTTAAACAGCTGATCACTTGCTAATAAAAATTAAAAAAAATAAACCCAAAAATAACAGGAGTCCTTAACCTGAAAGGCCTGTTTCAACTTCACTGTTACCAGACAGTAATATCGGGCTTGTAATTGAAATAAAATAAAACAGCTGACTTTGAGAAGAATATTCATTAACGTTACCCAAAAAGTGCAATCTACTGAATGATGTTTTTTACCTCAAACAGCATGGACAAATATTTGATCTAAATTACACATCTCATTGAGCAGCAAAGAATTTTACACAGCGTGAGTCTCACTCAGCAAGCATCCTAATCTGTTCGTTAAATTTGCCACAGTTTAAACAACTGTTTATCCTTGTGTTTGGCTTTTTTTAAAAAAAAGTAAACAGCGATTTTTAACTCCCTTTTGGTTTGCCTTTGAATTCTGCTCTGGTGTCCAGGGATAACTGGCTGTAAGCCTGAGAGATTTGAGAATATCTGGGAAAATATTTTATGTATATTCAGCAAGTTTAGGCCTGACCCCCGGCTAGGACTAGAAATAGGATTTCTGGCACTTTTGTGCAATTCTGACCTCTCCACAAATCCTAACAGTCATTTTCCCACTGGGATACACTCCTTCCTGGCTTTTTATTTTTTTGATTGGTTTGTTTGTTTCTTTAGAAATGTTTAGGGTCCTAAGACAAAAGGTCTTTTGGATTGCTCATTAACCCAAGCCCCTGTTTCTCCACGCTTCCACGGCCCTGATGGAAGGAAAGCTCTGACAAAACTAGACCAGCCGAGTAACATACGAAGATCCTCAGCGTGTTTTGCAACACTCCAAGCTTTCCTCCTCCGACCAAATACCTCCAACAAAGGAATTTCTATATCCTCCGCTCATCGCACACCAGCTTTCTCCCATCTGCAGCACAAATTCCCCGCCCCGAGATACGGAACCCTTGCGGGAGTTATCGCCAGGCACGCAGAGCTGGAAAAAAAATAAGGCGACGCGGATTTTCACGGCACAGAGGGGTTAAAAGCTGGTTTTCTGCTGGGCTTAGAAAGCTGCTGTTTGAGTTCAGAAAGCGCTCCGGTGTGACTGGGCCTCACCTCCATCCAGCTCCTCCACTAACGCTGATGACTGCTGCTTGACAGCTATAATTGGTTTAACTGGCAGGACACCTTCTTCAACACCCCCGCATAGCTGAGTGGGTGAACCAGAACAGGGTCAACAGGATCAGGCACTTATTAACTAATACTCCTGAATTCTGATCGCTCTTCTTTTCAGCAACAGCCAGGTGCTTGCCCACAGCTGGATTCATCTGGGAAGCATCCACATGGAGAACCGAGGCGTGCTGGTGTCCTCAATGTATCTAATGTACATCTACTGTTATTTTTCCTTGAGGTTTATATATATATATATATATATATATATATACACGTATATAATTTTTTTTTTTTTGGAGGGGGGAGAGTGCGAATAACGCGTCTGGTTGTCGTTTTTCTTTTAAATGGCAATTTTTCCAGAAGAAAAACAACAAAAAAACCAAAAACCAAAACAAACCAACAAGACAGCTCCCTATCAATAGGTTAGGAGGCAACCGGAGCACTGATTCCCCGCGCAACCCCCGAGCTCCCCAAGCGGGAGATAGCCGGGAGCCGGCATGACTTCTCGCACACATGACACACTTCGCCCACATGAAAGTTCGGTGGGGGAGATCACACAGCCCAACATTTTTCTTTTCTTTTTTTTTTTTTTCTTCCCGAGTCCCTTTAAAGTACTAACCAAATCCAGAGCGCGCTGCCCATTAACCCCTTCCTGCCGGGTCCCCTCCGCCCGCAGCTCCACCATCGCCCCCCCGGGGGGGAAAGACCGCTCAGGGGGTGCGGGGGATGCGGGGGATGCGGGGGCTGTGATGGGCATCGCCGGTGGGGGGGGGACGCGGAGACCCCTCGGCAGAGGCGCGATCGGGGCGCTCCGGCGGGGAAGGGGATGAAGCACCCAGACATGGAAGGGGATGAAGCACCCGGACATGGAAGGGGCTGGAGCGCTCGGACACGGACGGGGTCGCACCGACGAGCCGCCCCCCTTTCCCCTCTCCCTCCCCTTCCCTCCCCGCGGCCGCCCCCGCCTCACCTGGCCCCCCGATATCCCGGCGCTCCTGCGCGTCCCTCCCGGGGAGGCGGCACCGGCACACGGAGCAGAAAGAGTCCAAAACAACGAGGCGCCGGCAGCCAAAATATCCTCGATGTGGCCGCGCCGGCCAACAACAACAACAACACCACCACCACCAGCAGCAGCGGCGGGGCCGATCCCAGCGGAGAGTCCCGGAGAAGAAGGAGGAGGAGGAGGAGGGGAGGGAGCAGGGAGGGCAGGCGGGTACCCGGAGCTGCGTGGGCGCTGCCGGCCGAGCCGCTCTCGGAGCCCCGGCCCGCGGCGCTGGCGCTGATGCTGCGCTGGCTCCGCGCTGATGCTCCGCCGGTGCCTCCCCGGTCTGTGCCGCCCTCCCGCCCTCGCAGCGGCTCTTCAGCGGGCGGGGGGAGGTGGCAGGACCCGCCTCTCCCCGCAAAGCCCGGCCCCTCCGCTTGTTGTCGTGGCCGCGGCCGCCGCTGCTGGTACCGGCACGGCCCCGCCGGCTCGGTGATGCCAAGCGCGGGCGAGGGGGAAAAAAAA
>NW_020958393.1:0-2927 GCF_003031625.1 Empidonax traillii | reverse complement strand
ATCTCTGAGAAATAAAGGCCCGGCTCTCCCTGGCTTGAAATAGCAACTTCAAACAAGACGCTATTATGGCCGAAACAAAGGATGAAACTCATTGACTCTGCCTTTCAAACGCAGCTAAAACAAAATATTTATACAGGTTTTGGGGAAGGGGTGGGGGGGAAGAGGGAGGGGGGAGTCTAAATCGAATTTCTCCTCAGATTTTTTATTATTCACGGTTAAGGCACCGCTGATTTCCCCCACCGAAAAGCTCCCTCCGCGGTGTTTTTGGTGCACGAAGGGTGACCGAGATCATTTCTGTGAGGGCATCTCGGTGAGTCACAGAGTGTGGCGGGTTATTTGTGTGTGTGTCATTATTCTGAGCACACGCAAACCGACAGGAGTAATTACTGACAGAGAGAGAGAGAAAAAAAAAAACACCGTGACAAAGTTTGAGCAGTAACAGAAATTGCCACATTTTGCCCATGAAATGCTGTGTTTCACCTTCATAAAACTGAGAGAAAACAGGTAAACTCCCAGCTCTGTAAAATATAAAAATGTGAAGTCCTTATGCTTCTGGGTTTTTCTTAATTAAGTGAAAATGTTACAAGTATGCCCAAATAATGTTGCCGGCGGACAGGGGAGATGCCTAACACATGAACTGTAGGATGATGCCTCATATGATTGAAAAACCTAAACCTTTACCTTTCTTAGTAAAGCACAAGATTAGCTGTTTAACTAGCTAGTGCTTAAGAGATTGCTCATACCATTTTAGGTGTTTTTAATCCATTTCATGCATTCTGAGGCATAAAATAAAAAGCACATGTTAATATTTTAAGGCCAAGTGTATCCAGAAACAACAGAGTTTAATAATTTCTTTGGGATGACTGGGTTCTAAAAAAGTATGTTTGAGCTTCCTCCTGCAACAGAGCTTTTTCTTTTATTCCCTGCATTTCATGTACTGCTGGTTTCATTTAAGAATCACTTTGTTTGTGCCCAAGCTTGTGATTCCCCTGGTCAGCTCACTAATCACTGTGATGTGAGGTAAGGGCAGTAATTCATCCTGCTGGGTATGGTTCCCCTCTTCTCCTCCCCCATCACCAAAAAATATATCAGTTTTGCATCTGTCAAAGTTTGGGGAAGGTGTGGGGGGGATTTCAAAAGACTCCCCCCTTGGACATATTTATCTGCAAAAGTTGTCACTTTAGAAACTTCACCTTAGCCCTTAGGTGTGTTGATGATGATGTTTACAGCACAGAGGGAGAGAGCCCATGGCTTGGGAGCCTTGCTTGTCACCACTGCTCTTGTACTTCTGGAAGTGGGAACTTGCTGTCTTTGTGAGCGCTGGGTGTATTTTTGGAACAATGATTTAAGGTTATTTGTTTCATACTGACATAAACTCCTGTGTGTCAGTGCCTGAGCCCTGGCATAATAAAGTCTGTTCAGCTTTTATTTTTTTTTTTCTATTACTTGCTTTATAATTCTCAACCTGCTTCGTTCTCATTCACCCCGGAGAAGGAGGGGACCGAGGTCGGAGCTCATCGGGCTCTGCAGCTCCTCCCGAGGGGCAGGGGAGGGGCAGCTCCAATTTCTGCTCCGGTGTGAGCAGGGACAGCAGCCAGGGAAGGGCTGGAGCTGTGGCAGGGCAGGCTCAGGTTGGAGCTCAGCACAAGGTTCTTCCCCCAGAGGGTGGTTGGCACTGCCCAGGCTCCCCAGGGCAGTGGGCACGGCCCCAAGGCTGCCAGAGCTCCAGGAGCGTTTGGGCAACGCTCTGAGGGACAGGGGGGAGTGTTGGGGTGTCCTGGGCAGGGCCAGGGCTTGGATTTTGATGATCCTGGTGGGTCCCTCCCAACTCAGGATAGTCTATAATTCTGTGATTAATCCTCACTTCCCAGAGCAAATTCCCAGTTCCCTTTTTCACTTGGTTGGACTTCTGTCCGTGTAGTGAGCTGTACAACCCGAGTGCTGAGTGCTGGCAGAACTTGTGCCACTGAAAGTGAGCACAGAGTCATATCTAATCACTTGGTTCTTTTTTGGCAAGGAAACAGTATGATTTCATCCATGTATCCCTCCCCCTGCATGTTCAGTCCATAGCCACATCCTTACAAAAAGAGCAGCGGTGAGTCTTGCTGTGGTCAGTGAATAAGAATATCTCTGTTTACACAATATTTTGAAATTCATTCAGAGCTGGCAGGTGCTTCGTGTTGGGACCTGAGGGAGCTGAGTTATTTTTAGCCTGGAGAACAGGAGGCTCGGGGAGGACCTTATTGATCTCTAAAACTCCCTGACAGGAGGGTGGAGCCGGGGGGGTTCGGGCTCTGCTTCCAGGCAACAAGTGATAGGATAAGAGGAAATGGCTTCAAGCTCCATCAGGGAAGGTTCAGATTGGACATCAGGAGGAATTTCCTGCTGGAAAGGGTGGTCAGGCCTTGGCAGGGGCTGCCCAGGGAGGTTTGGAGTGCCCAGCCCTGGAGGTGTCCAAGGCAGACCTGGCCGTGGCACTCAGTGCTCTGGGCTGGGGGACAAGGTGGGGATGGGGCACAGGGGGGACTCTGTGGTGTTGGAGCTCTTTTCCAACCTAAATGATTCTGGGATTTTACTGGGACGTGCATTTTTCAGTACTAAGAGCAAGGGAGAAGCTACTGGCTTCTTCCCTCACCAAAGGAAAAATTCAGGAGACCACTGCAGTCAGGATCATTCACCTCACTCTGTGCTGAGGATCTCAGCAAAAAAATCACCCATTTGAGTGACCTTGACTAAAATAATATATATGGAAGGCCTATATCCCATTTTATTCACCTGCCCTTTGGTTGGAAGGCTGTTCAGGCCTTTCTCTGAAGGAATTCCACCCTGATCCCACAGAATCAGGAAGAGGAAAGGCAATGCCAGCTTTAGCCATGAGTGGGTGTCTACACGGTTGTGCCCACTGGTAGACTTGGAAAACTGCCCGT
>NW_020958392.1:11646-14475 GCF_003031625.1 Empidonax traillii | reverse complement strand
ATCCAGATGCCATCTGAACACTGCCAGAGACTCCATCACCTCCATAGAATCTTATTCCAATAATTAAACACTCAGTTAAAAATTAATCCAGAGGCTCAAGATGCACTGTTTCTAAAATTGGCAATAGAGCAAACGATGTTTGTCAACAAATATTAAGGTCCCTCAAAGATCCCACTCCAATGGACATGGTTAAGGTGTGTCACAATGTAGGATCCAACACGTACAACAAGTCCCTACCAACTGAAGTCCTGGCAGTGCAACCACAACAGAAGGAGGCTCCGTGTCACCACTGCACACAAACAGGACATTGTAAAAGGGATTGCCCTCAGATGAAAAGAAGAGCACCCACAGTACCACCCAGCTTGTGTCCCCCATGCCAAAAGGGATTGCCCTGGGCCAGTGACTGTAGATCACTCTTGGACAGAGAAGGGAGGCTGCTTTCACCCAAAGCTGCACAAAGGCTGGCCTTGATTTCGGGAAATGGGGAGCCGAGTATGAAGGGCAGAGATGATAAAAAATGCCCCACAAGTCAAGCACACCCAGCTGCTCCCCTCAATCCCAGACAGAGACCCAGAGCAAGTGTCTCTGGGGTGGAGTTGGCGTCTCCCCACCAACTCACAATAAGCAGTGACAAACAGTTCTCATGAGAACAATGAATAACCTTCCAGTACCTGCTGGAAAATACGTTTTAACTGGGACTGCTCCATCTAATAATACAGGGTTAACAGTTACCCCACAATCAGTGACTGTAGACAACCCTAAGGCATTAGGAGTGACTGTAAAAGCTCTATTTCCACCCGTGGAGCCAGACACAGAAACACCCATTGCCAATTTAACCCCCATTGCTGTAGGGGGGGACACTTTGGACTCTGTGCTGATGGTCCAGTGGTCACAGTCCATTTTACTCCATCAGCCAATGCTGACCTGCAGGGTATTTTTTCCCAACACTAACCAATGTGCTCGAGTTCAAGGTCTTACAGACACAGGAGCAGACGTCACCATCTTTGCAGAGAGCGACTGGCCGAAGGAATGGAGCACTACGGAGCCCTGCATCGACATCAAAGGGGTAGGAGGAGCCCAGACACCGCTCCAAAGTGTCTCCACTTTACTGACTGAAGGACCAGAAGGTAAAACTGCCTCAGCAAGGCCGTGTGTCCTTAATATCCAAATGACCCTCTGGAGCAGAGATATGATAGGACAACAAGGAGTCCAAGTAACTACCTCAAATTTAGTTTAAAGGCCACTGGTGAGCCACAATCTCCTGCCCTCACATGGCTGTCTGTCCTACCAATCTGGGTATCCCAGTGGCCCCTAAAGGGAGAGAAATTGCACTAAATCAACCTACTAGTAAAGGAACAACTAGCAAAGGGACATATCGTGCCGACTGATAGTCCCTGGAATTTCCCCATTTTTACCATACAGAAGTCCAATGGAAAGTGGAGACTGCTACAGGATTTAAGAGAACTCAAGAAAAAAATAGATCTGATGGGGGCTTTACAGCCAGGACTTCCATCACCAACAATGATACCTTTGAAGTGGCCTATTGTTCTTATTGATAGAAAAGATAATTTCTTTAACATTGCATTAAACCCTAAAGGCTCTCGTGGGTTCACATTTACAGTGCCTTCCATCAAGGCAGCAGAACCATCTCAGTGCTATCACTGGACAGTCCTCCCACAAGGAAGGAGGAACAGCCCCTCCATTTGCCAAAGAGTCGTTGCAGACGTGTTATCACCAATCCATCGACAGTGTCCCGATACCATTGTATCTCACTCTAGGGACGATCTCTTGCTGGCAGCGCAATCCGAGGGACAACTCCTGCAAGTGCATTTGTCTGTGAAAACTGCACTATTGACACATGGTCTGAAATTGCACCGGGGAAAGGACAAGTGACAGTTCCATGGAAATACCTTGGATTTCAAATGAAGAACACCACAATTCAGCCCCAGACTGTTACTTTACCCACTGATATCCACACCTTAAATGATTTGCAGTCACTACTGGGCTTAATCAGTTGGGTTAGGCCTCTGTTAGGTTTAACAACAGACACTCTGAAACCGCTCTTTCAGCTCCTGAAAGGGGAGGCAGAATTAACCTGCCCTCCATGCTTAACACTGGCAGCCCTGGCAGTATTAAAGGAAATAAATCAAAGACTGAGTTCATGTCAGAGTCAAAGAAAAGTGTGAGGGCTACCTGTTGCTTTAGTAATTTTTTAAAGTATCAAACAACCTTATGCTCTAATAGGATAATTAAAATTAAAAGACAAAGATTTCCTGTTATGGGAATGTTTTTTTTTTTTTAAACTTGTGGTTTTCGAAATCCATTCCTCCATATCCTGAGGTCCTCTCCAAAGTCTGTCACAAAAGCAGATTGCAGCTTTGGGAACTCTTGGGGAGGGATCCAGATGTTATCCATGTTCCTCTGTCTACTGTTGAACTAACTCAATTGCAGATTCATAGCTCTGATTTTCAGTTAGCCATTGCTGATTACAGGGGTCAATTTTCAGTTCACCTTCCCTCTATTCCTTTTTTGCAGCTGCTGGCCCTTACTCAGCCAGAGCTCACACACAACTATTCTCCTGTTCCACTAACAAGTGCTAGAACTGTGCTCACAGATGGTTCTGGCAGAACGTTTGTGCCCTGCAGCCCTGCCAGAGCCCTTGGCCATCTGTGCTGCAGGCTGTGCTCCCCTGGCCCTGCTGCTCCTCTGGCCTTGCAGGCTGCACACACCCCTCCTGCTTTGCCACCCCCCTGCCAGCAGCATTTCTGGGCCCTCCCTGATGGCTCTGCTGTCCCCCAGCTCTGGCTGCTGCCATGTGCACTTGGCCTT
>NW_020958392.1:3887-5256 GCF_003031625.1 Empidonax traillii | reverse complement strand
CTCCTCCTGGCTGATGTGTTGCACCACAGCACTGCCCTTGCAGTGAAATTCTTTGAGTCTAATATCCCAAACTCTGTCTCGTAAGAATTCCAATTTCTGGGACATGAATTGCCATATTTTTGGAGAAGTCATTGTAAGAAGGTGAAAAGTTAATTCAAATAAAGTTCCAACATCTCTGTCTGAGAGTTTCACCAAATGGGTAAGCAGCAGAGCCTGCCTGGATGACCCTGCCAGTTGAAGATGGGGGATTCTGTTTGGGGTCTGAGTCTTAAGATGGACAACAAGAAATTTGTGGACTGTGCAAGACCTGTCACGGTTTCTCTGGGGAAGAACCAAAGGAAGGGAAATGGTGGGATCACTGTTGTTTGTGAAGGAACAGGTGTGAGAAAACAGAGAGAAAAGGAGATGAAAAAGCTCAGAATGACCTAGTATGTATTCCTAGAGAAGTCCTGGAGAATTAGATCAGGGATGTAACTCAAACAAACAGGATGTAAATAAGCTCTCTGTCCCCAGATAAGGTGAAGAACAACCTAACAGTTTTTGGTGATGGAACAGGACGACGATGGGCCTGCTCAAGAACTGAGGGCAAGGCAACAGAGGAAGCCTGAAGGGATCAAAGAAGCACGTCTAGGGAGGTGACTGTGTGAAACTAACTAATGAATATGTATTAGGCAAACCTGAACATCTAATGAATATGTAACCAGAGTGTGCAACAAGAAGCCCTGTCCATCTGTCATTTGACTCCTTTGGTTAGAGGAGCTTCCCTGCAAACGTCCACTGCTGAATAAAGAACAATTCCTGCTTCTCAATACTTACAAATTGGAGTTGGAGGTGTTTGTTTCTGCCCCCTTTTGGTATCAGGGCCATTGCGACACTTTGGAACCTCCTGGAATCCAAGGGCCATTGTCACAGTGCAAGGCCTTATGGAGCCAAAGGCCCTTGGCCACTGGGGCAGCTCACAGAATCCAGGGGCCTTGGTGACACTCCAGGGTGTCACAGAACCAAAGGAGTCCCGGGAAGGTGCTGAACCTCCTGGAATCAAGGGGGCATTGTGACACTGTGACACTGTCACCCTGTGACATTGTGACACTGTGACACTGTGACACTGTGACACTGTGACACTGTGACATTGTGACACTGTGACACTGTGACACTGTGACATTGTGACATTGTGACACTGTGTGACACTGTGACCCTGCAGGGCCATGTGGAGACAAAGGGGCCATTGTGACCCTGGGCAACCTCCCAGCACCAAGGGCCATTGTGACACTGCAGGGCCTCCTGGATTCAAAGGAGTGCTGGGACACTCTGGACCTGATGGAATCACTGTGCAATTGGGACACCACAGAACCTCATGGAATCCTCAGCA
>NW_020958392.1:0-1165 GCF_003031625.1 Empidonax traillii | reverse complement strand
CCCTGACAGAGCCCAGGCCCTTCTGCTGGGGGTCCCTGCAGAGCTGAGCAGATCCAGGTCACCTCCCCTTGCTCTGCCAACCCCCTGGGCCTGCTCTGGGCCCTGCAGCTCCTTGCCCTGCTCCCAAGGGCTCTGGGGGTGCTTCATGCTCAGGCCTTGGGCTTTAGAGCTCAGGCTGGGGATTGGGCAGAACTTTGGCAGGTTTGTTGTTCTGCTGGCAGGGTCTGGTTCAGGATTAGGGGAAGAGCTTTTTTGGGCTGGGTCAGGACTAAAGCTTGGCTTTTCATACTAGTGTTACCAGTTTGGGATTGGCTTGTCATTAGAGTACAAATAAGAGTCTGGAGTTCTGGACTTTGACTTTGCCTTTGAGGTCGGGTTGAGGTTGCGATTAGAGCAGTGGATTCTTTTCAGTATGAGGGGCAGCACTTTTAGGGAGGGTTGGGGTTTGAGGTTAGAAACAGAGTAAAGGTTACCAGGATTGTTTGCACAATCAGTGTTTCAGCACCCTTGGAATTCCCTGAACCTGCTTTTACCTCATGAAAATCTTTCCTCATTGTTGGCCCAACCCCTCTTTCCTTCCCCAAATATCCAATACTTTTTTGTCCCAGTTCCTCCTGATCTCCCCCAAACTTTCATCTGGGTGGGCTCAGCTTTGTGATGACACTGTGCAACCTCATGGAATCAAAGGGGTCATTGTGGCACTGCAGGGCCTCATGGAAAGAAAGGAACACAGAGAGACTGTGAAATCCTGTGGAACCAGGGCACCATTTCACATGTGAGGTCTTGTGGAAAACAAGGGAACCCTGAAACCTTTTGGAACCTCATGGAACCAGGGAGCCCTTGTGTCACTGTGGTGCCTCCTGGAAACAAAGAAACCCTGGGACACAGTGGAACCTCATGAAATGAAGGGGCCACTGTGACACTACAGGGCCTTTTTGGAGCCAAATGGACCTTGGGACACTGGGAAACCCCACGGAATCAAGGGGTCATTGTGACACTGAGGACACCTCATGGACTCAAGGGACCACTGTGACACTCCAGGGCATTCTGGAGCCAAAGGATCCCGGGGACACTGAGCAGCCTCCTGGAATCAAGGGGCCACTTTGACACTGCAGGGCCTCATGGAAACCAAACCAAATCCAGGCTTGTCCAGGTCCTGAGGGGG
>NW_020958391.1:24625-25840 GCF_003031625.1 Empidonax traillii | reverse complement strand
TCCAAAGGTTACCGGGCTGGCACCTCCAAAGAGAAGAGGGCAATGCTTAAATGCCCAGCCCTGAAGTCCCTGCCATCGCCCACAAGGCCAACGCCAAAGCACCCTGACCTTGTCGCTCGGCTCCTCAGCCCGTGGTCTGCTCCTCTGGCAATACCGATGGGCACTGCAAAGCAATCACAGAGGCAAAGGCACATACGGACGCATTCCCTCAGAGTGCAACATTCTGACCAAAGTTCCCCTCTCGGGTTCTTTTTCACTCACCTCTTACTTCAAGGACCTCCTTCCCATTCTGCTGACTCTTGTCACCTTGTGTATCACTGGAAAAAAACAAATGACAAGGTATACGCTTAGATTCACCAATGATAAAGCTCGCCATAAATATCTTTGCATTCAGACTGGTCGGAATATTCTCACCTTGCTCGTCTGCCCTTTAATTCCGACAGCCCAATCGACCACTTGAATCCGACCTGGAAAGAAAGAACAAAAGGTCGGTCACACAATGAATCACAGAATCAGAGCATCAGCTGGATTGGAAAAAACCTCTGAGATCATCAATCTATATCTTGATCCCCTACCACTCTGCTTACTAGAGCCTGGCACTAAGTGCCATATCCAGTCTTATCTTAAAATCCTACTGGTACAGAGGATTCCCCGCTTTCCTGAGCTGCCCATTGAAATGATTGATTACCCTCTCCTCAGAGAATTTCTTCCTAATATCTAGCCTCAACCTGATCTGGCAGAGCTTAAGACCATGCCCTCTTGTCTTGTTGATAGCTGCCTGGGCGAGGAGACCAACCCCCACCTGGCTACAACCTCCTAGCAGGTAGTTGTAGATTTTGAGGAGGTCTCCTCTGTGCCTCCTCCAGACTAAACAACCCCAGCTCCCTCAGCCTCTCCTCATAGGACCTGTGCTCCAGTCCCTTCACCAGCCTGGTTGCTCTTCTCTGGACCTGCTCCAGCACCCTGACACCCTTCCTGAGGGGCCTGAACTGGACACAGAACTCGAGGTGTGGCCTCATTAGTGCAGAGTCCAGGGGAAGTAATCACTTCCTTGCACCTGTTGGCCACACTGTCCCTGATCCAGGCAAGGATGTCACTGGCCTTCTTGGCCACCTGGGCACGCTGCTGGCTCATGTTCAGCTTGCTGTCCATCCAAACTCCCAGGTCCCTTTCTGCCTGGCTGCTCTCCAGCCACTCTGTCCCCTGCTGCAGGGG
>NW_020958391.1:20400-22057 GCF_003031625.1 Empidonax traillii | reverse complement strand
TGTCTGTGCAGGTGAGCACAGTTTATTGATAGGAAGCAACAGGGAAAGCAAACATTGGATATCCTTTTTCTTGTATCCCTTTAGTTCCCTTTTTACTAGCTAATGCTGTAAGAGAGGCTGTTCGTAGTATTGTATGAATACCAACTGATAAAGTAGTCTTTTTGTATTCTATTTTAGTTTTTGATTCTCCTTGCTAGGAGTTTTTTTTTTCTCAATGCAATAAAAGATTTTTTGGAGGGTTTGAATGACTGTTGTACTTGTTCCAGGCGTGGATTCAAATGAACTAACACAGAAGGGACTGGGAAGAAGTTTCAGAGGGTTCTGGGGAGGGTTGGGGGAGACCAGGAAAGGGTTTGTGGGGTCCTGAGTGGTCTCTGGGAGGTTTTGGAGGCCCTGACCACCCAGCTCCCTCCAGAGATGCCACAGGACACCGTCCGCAACAAGATCCTGGTGAGGGTCAGGGACTTTGTGTGGCGTTCCCTCTTCCTGGCGCTGGGGCTCGGCTTCTACCTGCGGGAGAAGGTAAAGGGGGGGCCCTGGGGATCGTGTCCCCCCTTTGCCACAGAGCTCCTGAGCCGCTGGCGGCCGCAGCTCCTCCCCGTGGCCTCGGGCCCAGCCGGGATCCCCCAGTCCATCTCCACCCGGAATTTGGGGGGGTCGTGTGTGCCGTGGGTATTCAAGCGAGCGGGAAAGAACGACACATCTATGAGATGCAGATTCAAATCCGTTTTCTTATCATAAGGCCACACAATATATATTCTTTTGAGTCTTGGACATGCAATCACGAGCGCAGCACACCTCCATGATTGGTTAGTCTGCATTGTCCACGCGCCTCAAGCGGTCCATCCATTGGTGATCCTTAAAGCACACATTCCTGGGAAAAGTTTCTATTATCACCTTTTTCTCACATCGCTTTCTGCTGACCTCTGCATTCGTGCAGCTGCAGACTTGTTCTTGTTTGTCTAACGGTCAGCTCCTGGCCTCTTTAGAACTCAGCATACTCATTTAAGACAGCTAAGGCCGAAGCACGTGTGTCCCCGCATTGCCCGCAGCAAGTTGCACAGCTGAAAGGGTCCCAGAGCCAAACTCTTCTCTGTATTTATTACCTTGGGGTCTCCTCAGTAGAAAGCATAGCACCACATGGACTATTCTGAGGTGTGCAGGCATTTGGACTTCTGCCTGTCTCACACACACACACAAAGTCAGGTGTAGTGCTGCCCTCAGAGAAAACCCACCCAATCTTGCCGCAACTAAAGCCATGGAATTTGTCTTTGTTTCATTGGCATTCAAGATGAGGCTGTGCCTGTGTCCAGAACAGAGGCTCAGAAAAGCATTTCTTAAGTTTCCACTGAAATCTGGTGCAGACATTACCAAGGTACTGGTGGCACTCGGAGTCAACAGTAGTGCTTCCAGTGGCTCTCTGAAGGAACACAAGTGTCCAAGGAAACCAACACAAGTGTCCGAAGAAGTCCCACTACTTCAGCACTGAATGAGCTTCTTCAGGCCACTTTCATTTCCTGTCTAAGTTTAATTTCCGTGGAAGGAGGTTTTGGCCTACTTTAATAGGAGTTAATTTCCAAACTGCTTTCTTAATTTCCTCCTCCGCGTTTACCTGAAGGACATTGACAAGGATCATGGAGTTTGTCACTTGGCCATG
>NW_020958391.1:15892-18755 GCF_003031625.1 Empidonax traillii | reverse complement strand
TGGGTATGAATTTAAAACAAATGAGTATTGTTTTTCTAGAGTAACTTCATCAAGGATTACATCACACAAGGGATACTGGTGTATATTCCCTACACACCTATTTTTCCAGTCCATAAGCTTCACTTGGATTCCCAAAGCCATGCAAAGTGAGAAACACCAAAGAGTAAAGGCCAGGGCTACATTCCACTACCCTTGGTGTAAAAGGATTCATCCAAGAGCTGTTTGAAAAACCAGACCCTTCATCAGTTCATAACTCAATCATCTACCTGGAAAGCCATCCAAAGGCAATAGATGCCAGCAGCCCGGTGGATCAGCGCAGGAGTCTTGTTCCAGATGTCAGGCAGATGTGTGTTCCCTGGGAGCAAGTCCCTGAGGAGATCAGTCAGAGAGCACCGGCACTGCTCACAGGACATGATGAAGAAGTAATCCACCATCCGTGGGGCGAAGAGGAGCAGGAAAAGGATGCTTGCCAAGGAAAACCAGTCCACCGCCCTGCAAGCCAAAACACAGCAGTTTTTTCCCCAGTTTTCAGATAAACAAGAGGTTTCATTACATCAGACATTCTTTTCAGGGGACCTTCCAGACTAACCGGATGAAAACTGAGAATGTGTTCAAGGGCACAGACATTTCCTTGGGTCAAACATAAAACCTTTAGCACACAACACGCTTGACCAGCTCTAGCCACGATTGCCATCAAAGCCGGGAAGTCTGTGGGAGAAACATGATGAATGTGTGAGCAATTTATATTGTGCATGATACTTTTATAGACTTTGATAAACTTTTACATAGTTTTATAGGTACTATAAGGTATAGATGCCAAGATGGCCGCAGGTGTCTTTGCTAGAACAAAAGGAACTCAGTGCCAAGAAGAAGGTGGAGTTTGATAAAGTAAACAATTGCCTTGTTACCTGTTAATAACCAATTATAAAGGTATTACATCTGGACTGTGACCTGTAACCAATGATGTGTTTCTTGTCACGAGACCTTGTATACAGATGCTATAAAAACCCTGAGCTATCCTAATAAATCGGACATATTTTAGATCTCCAAGGTCGTGTATGTATGTCTCTGAAACCTGCCCGTCAACAAGTGGCGTCCGAAAGACAGGGGCACTGGTACCGTTGCCTCCTGAACTTTAGCCAGGAAGGTCTTAAAACGAAATTCGCTGCCCCTCTGAAGTTTAGCCAGAGACGGTGTTAAAAGTGGCAGTGTATAGTCGGGACTTTGGGTTCGCTGTTCGGTCAGGACGTGGAAGTGAGCTGGAATGAAAGAGGGAGAAGCTGGCTGGAATTCCGGTGATGTTACCCTAGCATCTGGAATTGAAAAATCTGCGGTAAGCAGTTTTGTGGGAACCTCGCCCTGATCAAGCGAGTAGCCGGAAAGAGGAAGCAGGATGGGGACCAGCCTCTCAAAAGAGGAGGAGGCGGTGAAAAAGCTTCTTCAAACTATTCTTTCTAAAAAGGACTTTTCTTATGAATGTGCCACCTTTAGAGGGTTGTTGGAATGGTCCAGGGCAAAGGACCTTATCCCCAGTGTTTCTGTTGCCTACTTGGAACTCTCTAGGACAGAGACTGTGGGAAGAAACCTCAAGAGGGTCTAAAGTTGTTAAAAAGTTTCCTACTCTGTGTCGTCTGCTGGTGGATGCGCTGCGGGAGGCGGGAGCTGAGAGGCGAGTGTCTTTGTCCGCGCGCGCAGCTTTAGATGGTGAGAGCGGGGCAGAAGCGAAAGTTTCCGAGAGTAAAACTTCTGCGGATCAGCTGGTGTTCGGCACTGCGACCGCGCCCATACCTATGGCGGTGAGAAAGCGGCTTGGCTTGGTTCCAGATGTGGCGAGGGGGGCAGAAACTGCGGAGACGAAAGGAGGTGCGGAGCCAGCGGCTCCAACGGTCACTGTGCCTGCGCAGCCCACAGCTCCTCCCCTCCCCGCAGTCCCTGCGTTGCCGACGGCAACAGCATCTGGCAGCGCGCCTGCGTCTGCAGCCGAACCCGCGTAGTTATTCATCGCAGTGGGACCTACTACACCTGCGCTCTCAGCACCACCTGCAGTAATCATCGCGCATGCGTCAGGCACGAAACCAGCCGTTACGTCATCAACAGCGGCAACTATGAATGAAGCGCAGGCACTGACAGTCGCATCTTCGCTGAAATGTCATCTTTCTCAAACCCAGAAGACCGTGAATCACCTCATTTTTGAAACATCGGGACAGCCCCCGGGACCGAGGGTGCGGAGCACGGAGGCACAGAGAGCAGTGAGATCGGCGGCGGCGCATGGAGGTGTTATCTCCCCTGCGCCACAGTGGCCATGCTCCGGCAGCAAAAGCGGCGTCAACAGTGCAAGCTGCGACCCTACTCCTGTTTGCTGAAATCAACAACAGCAACAACGACGCAGACTATACAGTATTTTGACTCAATCACCTCAAGCACTGCAACCCAGCCCCTCGGGGCGGCTGGAGGGGTGGTTGAACAGGAGAAAGCAGCTTCTGTGACTGCTCCAGTGGGACAGTTGTGAAGCCCTTGGTGTCAAAAAAAAAAAAAAAAAAAAAAGTCAAATGCCAAAAAGAAGTTAGCTTGTTAATTGAAGTGTATAATCGTTTTGCTCACTGCAATGTGGAAAACAAAATAACATTGGAAAATGAGTTTCACTCAATTATTTAAATGGATATTTTAAGTCTTTCAGTTTACAGGTTACTAATCCTGTTGCCTTTTCTTCTTTCTTCAGTGAGATTTAGGATTAATAGTGGGTAATACAAAAGGAATATTGCTTAAAAGGTTTAAAATCATTTTTTCACAAGTTATATCACACAAACTGATTTGCCCTGTAAACAGGTTGGTCTAGAACAGTACAAAAGGTGTTCCTGTAATA
>NW_020958391.1:11363-13402 GCF_003031625.1 Empidonax traillii | reverse complement strand
CTATGCATGCATGGCAGCCCTAAGAGTCCCCACAGAACTTAAGACCGATAATGGGTCAAATTATACCTCACAGCGTTTTCGCAGATTCTGTGTAAACTGGAGTATTTCTCATGTTATCAGAATGACTCATTCTCCTCCAGAACACACTATCATCGAGCGAGCTCATGCAGTCCTGAAATCACTTTTGCAAAAACAGAAAGGGGAAGGAGAGCTGACGGTTGACGGGTGGAAGATGGGACCCTCCCATTGTAATTCCTAATACTTCTATGCAGTCAGCTTTGGTAAATCCACAGGTAACAAAGTTCAGTACAAGGACCCACAACCCGGGGTCTGGAAGGGGCCTGCAGAGGTAAAACTAACTGGTAGAGGGTATGCTTGTGTCCTCACAGATACAGGAGTTCAGTGGCTGCCTACACGTTGGAGAAGACCTTGGAAAGGGACTGATTCTGCAGAACAAGGTTGATACTGTGGTAGACAAGCTCTTCAGAATGACAGAGTTTTTTCAGCATTATTATAAGGTAGTTTTATGGTGTAGTATCATATAATCATAGAGGTTAAGAATTTAAGAGAGTGTTTTGTGTGAACTTGATAGATTATCCATTCAATTTTAGTATGGGTTAAGTTTTAGTATTATAAAATAATAATAAACGATAAGTGTGTCAAGGTGTTATTTTTAATGGGAATGGGTATAGGTACTTGTGTGTTCTAATGTGCTAGGGGTAAGATAAGAATGTATTGTAATGTCATATAAATTGCTCAAAAACAAAAAAGGGGATTTGTGGGAGAAACATGATGAATGTGTGAGCAATTTATATTGTGCGTGGTACTTTTATAGACTTTGATAAACTTTTACATAGTCTTATAGGTACTGTAAGTTATAGATGCCAAGATGGCCGCGGGCGTCTTTGCTAGAACAAAAGGAACTCAGTGCCAAGAAGAAGGTGGAGTTCGATAAAGTAAACAATTGCCTTGTTACCTGTTAATAACCAATTATAAAGGTATTTGTAATGCATGTTTACATCTGGACAGTGACCCGTAACCAATGATGTGCTTCTTGTCACGAGACCTTGTATACAGATGCTATAAAAACCCTGAGTTATCCTAATAAATCGGACATAGTTTAGATCTCCAAGGTCGTGTATATATGTCTCTGAAACCTCCCCGTCAACAAAGTCTGTAAGAATAATCTGCTTTCTGGAGGGGACCTACTGTCTAATGGTTTGCTCTCTGTAAAGCCACAGATAGCCGTTTCCAGCTGCAATACAACACCCCACCAACAGCTGCCCAGCGCAGGGAGAACAGGGTTATCAGTCATCAATCCTGCTCCAGCAGGTGTTGTCAGCTGGGAACACACAGCTGCCAGCATACCTGCTTTCCAAAGGTCATGAGATATTTTCTTCCTCGAAGGAACTACAAATTTTCCCAGGTTTTAGGATTCACTTGCCTTTTTTGCAAGGAAGACTGTGTTTTAGCCCAAGCCACCTGGCAAACTCTCAGCCTTAAAAATCTTGAAGGACTCTCCTTTGGCATCTGTTGCTCCAGGAGATTTTCCATGAGCTTTCCAGAGCAGGGCACTACAACACTCTGTTATTACCAGAGGGAAGTTTAACAGCAACCGAGCGACTTGAGGAGGAAGTATGAACCACTTGGAAATACAAGGACTCATTAGGGTCATCAGCTTCTCTCACCATGCTCTCCCCAACTGCACTTGAGATAACGGTTGAGGATCATTTGGGCTGGGTTTGTGTTTTCTTTCTTGAGCAAGTTTTTCTCCTGATGGGCTGTCACGACGCCTTCTAGGAATGAAAATATTCATTGCATTACTCCAGCCCAATCTCAGGAACGCCTATAGAAACAGAACTAAAAGTTATTAAAAACTCTTCTATAGCTGTCTCATCACATGAAATTTGGGGGTGGAGGGAAGGAAGGAAAAAACCCTTAGCACTTCCTTAGGAACTTAGATTCAGCAAAACAGAATCCAAACACTGATGGCAAACTAACCCATTAAACTTCTTGCTAACTGGAAATTTCTTTCAAGA
>NW_020958391.1:10050-11342 GCF_003031625.1 Empidonax traillii | reverse complement strand
TTGTTTCTTTACTATCTTCTTGCATCCAGATGATACTGCAAAATTTGCTTTTACAGTACCCTCGGTAATCAAAACAGAACCAGCAAAAAGATTTGAATGAATTACTCTTGCACAGGGGATGAAGAATTCACCTGTGATGTGTCAGCTCTATGTTGCTTGGGCTTTGCAGCCATTTCAAAATCAGCATCCTGAGCTATTGGTTGATCACTCCATGGATGATATTCTAGTAGCAGGCCAAAATTTAGATATCCCTGTGTTATTATTGCAGTTAGAACAGGATTTAGGTCCACGTGGTCTGAAAATCGCTCCTGAGAAGAATCAGAGACAAGAACCTTGGCAGTATCTAGGTTGGACCATTACATCTGGTATTGTGAAAGCACAGAAGTTAACCATTAACACTGACGTAAGAACCTTGACTGATGTGGAGAAGCTACTTGGTGACATACAGTGGGTAAGACCTGTTTCTGGGAAAACCAATGATGATCTAGCTCCTCTAATGCCTTTCCTAAGGTCTGTTGCTAATGCAGAGCTTCGGAAAGACTTGTCAGACGTACAAAAAGCAGCTAGAGTTAACATCTCAGGTAAAATAACTGCAGGGTATGCCTTTAAAATACTGGAAGATCAGCCAGTCCAGTATCTGATTGTCAACTCTGGAGGGAGTAGACAACATCTGTTAGGTGTCATCTGTCAAATAACAGTCAGGGTAAGACTTTTGGAATGGGTATTCTTGCTCTATCAACCCAAAAAGACAATCATGGCACGGCCTGAATTGTTTGCACAACTTGTCATAAAGGGAAGGGGACGGATTTGTGATTTAACTGGAAGGGATTACTGTTTTTACAGATGCTAGAAGGAAATATCCACGAGCAGCAGTGAGCTGGCAGGAGGGAACAGACTGGAAACATAAATTGCCTCCAGGTGTTCCAGGTGACACACTGCAAACCCCTACAGTATAGAGTGTAGTGTGGACCTGTTCAGCCTACCACAAAAATGGGCTAGGCATTAGCTTGAAAATCAATCCTCGTAGCTTACAAGCATTACAACTTTGGCAGATGGATGTCACTCATGTTGGTGAGTTTAGAAGGTTGAAATATGTGCATGTGTGCATTGATACTTTTTCTCATGTTATATGGGCATCTGCTCATGCTGGAGAAGGTGCCAGATATGTCATTCATCATACCTATGCATGCATGGCAGCCCTAAGAGTCCCCACAGAACTTAAGACCGATAATGGGTCAAATTATACCTCACAGCGTTTTCGCAGATTCTGTGTAAACTGGAGTATTTCTCAT
>NW_020958391.1:0-6594 GCF_003031625.1 Empidonax traillii | reverse complement strand
TTAGTCTGGAAAGCTGATCAAACAGAAACGAGTGTTTCTTCTACCACACATTTGAAAATAGTCCCTTAGGAAAACCTGAGGGACTTGGAAAATTCACAAAGCTTGAAGCCTGCTCAGCATACCTGATTCCTCATCTCCACCCATCCTCAGGAACTGGGCTCTCTCCTCTTTCAGGCTCTCATCTGTGTATGCTGTATTAAGGCCTCCTAACTTCTGAAGAAAAGTAGCATTAGAAGCTCACATTTCTGCAAAGGTTTCCTTAGCAGATGGGTTTAAAAGCCAACCTGTGTTGCCATGACCAATGAATGCAGAGCTGTGCTATAGAGCCAAAGGTTCTTTCTGTTGCTGGCTTTGCTACACTCTCTAAGAACTTCTGTCCAGATCAGTGCTGGCAACAAGAATTCCAGTTTAACCCCTGTTTCATTTTTCAGGCTTTGCATTTCAAGAATGGTCAGCATTTATTGGAAACTCGGAAAGGGTTGGAAGGAACAGCCTCCCAAAATAGTTTTGCTTCTTTCTGAGAAAGAATTTTCAAACCTCTCTTTTGAGTATGCAAAGAGCTGAACGACTTGTACAATTGTAAATAAAAATCAAAACATTTGCTCTGATTAATGTCTTAACTTATATTTGGCTAAAGACTTCCCTTATTGTTGCCTTCTTTAAAAAATAGAACCCATAAGCAGAAAGGTTATCTCATCAAGTGTTGCAACCTTTAAAGTCCACTTGTTGCCACAGAACAATAGCATGCAAATATTGCGTCCAATATCACTTACAGAGGGTCGATCACCGTGAGTCGCTTCCCAAGGCTCACTCACCAGCGGCCACTCGCAGGCCACTGACCTGGGTCACGCACAGGGGGTCCCTGCCCCGGGACCGCGCACCGGGGGCCACTGCTCCGCGGCGCTCCCGGCCCTGCCCGCTCCCACCCAAAACCCAACGACCGCCCTCTTCGCCCCGCCCTGACCAATCCCCGCCTCGCCATGCCCACTCCACGTCCTCCCATTGGCTGCGCGCACTAAGTCGTGGGGCAAGGAGGGCGCGGGGAGGCTTTGGTGTGTCGAGCCCCGCGCGGGGAGCGTTGGGTGGAACCTGGGAAGGGAATGCCGGAAATCCGGGAGGGATCGGCTGTAGCCCGGAAGCGCTGGGCTCCCGCTCTTCCTTCCAGCCTTTGCCTGGCCAAGTGCATCCCCAGGGAGGAGCGGGCTCTGCTGTTTCCTGCCCCTGCCAGGCAACAGGGAGACCCGTCCAGAGGGGCTCCTGTGTCTGACTCCAGCAGGTCTCCCGGAGCCTCTGCCAGGGATGGAGTCTCTTGCCACAAGGAACTGCGATGCCGAGAAATTCCTCTCCTGCTCTTGCCATACCGCACTGGGAGAGAGCCCTGGACTTGGCAACACCTGCTTTTGCTGAAGGAGACGACCCCCCGCACGTTGCTGCCCAGGATCCTGATGTGGCACTGCCGCAGCTTCCTGGGAGCCATGGCTTGGGCACCGGTGTCTCGGGGACAGTAGCTGCTGGGCCACCTACTCCTGGCAATGCCTCACTGCAATGGCCTGGGCTCCCACTCTTCCTTGCAGCCTTTTCCTGCCCATGTGCATGTTCAGCCAGCAGCGGGCTCTGCTGACAGCCGCAACTCCAAGGGAGCAGGAACTCCTATCGACAGAGACTTCTCCATCTGCAGGCCAGCAGGTCTCACCGACGCTATGGGCAGGATGAAGGCTGTGTCCAGAAGTAACACAGGTGTGCAGGAGATATTCCCTTTCTTGGTCGTCCACAGACGGAAAAATAGAGCACCCCGGAGATGGGAACAGCCAGCCTTGACTCTGGAGGACCTTGTCCAGAGGTGCGTGGAGCCTCTACCCCTGGGTCAGCATCCTGAGAGCCATGGATTGGGCACTGATGACTCCAGGACTCTTTCAGTTGTGCAACTTGCTGCTGCCAATGCCTTCCCTCCAGCCTGAAGCTCACTTATGGTTTCTATGCTTTTCCTTGCCAGTTGCATTCTCAGGCATGACACAAGTCTCCTGACAGCTGTGGCTCCAATGGAGCCAAGAGAGAGCGCTCCCTGTGGACAGGACTCCAGCAGATCTCCCAGAGGCTCTGCCAGGGATGGAGTGCCTTGCCAGAAAGTAAATGCGGTGCAGAGATCTTCCTGCTCCTGCTCCTGCCTTACTGGTTCAGGAGAGAGCCCTGGACCTGGGAGATCTGCCTTTGCACTGAAGGATCTTGTGAAGCAACATATGGAAAGTAATCTCGTACTGCACTGCCGAAGCGTCGAGGGAGCAATGGACTGGGCACTGGTGGCTCCAGGACTCTTTCAGCTGTGCAACTTGCTGCGGGCAATGCCTTCCTTGGACCTTTTCCAGGCTGGGAAAATTCCAGCCTTTCCCTTGCCAGGTGCGTCCTCAGAGATGAGAGGGGTCTCCTGATACCTGTGGCTCAGAGGGAGAAGGGAGACCTGTGCACAGGGATTCCTCTGTCTGGAGTGCGACAGCTCTCCCAGAGGCGCTGGAAGGGATGGAGTGTTTCTCTACAAGGAAACCGGGTGCGCAGATATTCCTCCATCTGCTCCTGCACTACTGGCTCCAGAGAATGCCCTGGAGACTGCAACCTCTGCCTTTGCCATGGGGAGATCTTGTCCCACACTGCCCTTAGCCTCTTTTTCTATGGAAGCATCCTGAGAAGCCAGGATTGGTCAGTGGCAGCTCCAGGACACTTGCTGCTGTGCCACCAGCTGCTCCTGTGAATGCCTTACTGCGGTGGCCTGGGCTCCCACTCTTACTTCCAACCTTTGCCTGGCCCTGTGCATCCTCAGGGAGGAGCGGGCTTTGCTGTTTCCTGCCCCTGCCAGGCAGCTGGCAGGCTCTAGTAAGCAGAGTGAAAGTGGATCAAGATATCGGCTTGATGATCTCAGAGGTTTTTTCCAATCCAGCTGATGCTCTGATTCTGTGATTCATTGTGTGACCGACCTTTTGTTCTTTCTTTCGAGGTCGGATTCAAGTGGTCGATTGGGCTGTCGGAATTGAAAGGCAGACGAGCAAGGTGAGAATATTCCGGCCAGTCTGAATGCAAAGATATTTATGGCGAGCTGTATCATTGGTGAATCTAAGCACATACCTTGTCATTTGTTTTTTTTTCCAGTGGTACACAGGGTGACAAGAGTCAACAGAATGGGAAGGAGGTCCTTGCAGTAAGAGGTGAGTGAAAAAGAACCCGAGAGGGGAACTTTGGTCAGAATGTTGCACTCTGAGGGAATGCGTCCGTACGTGCCTTTGCCCCAGTGATTTCTTTGCAGTGCCCATCGGTATTGCCAGAGGAGCAGACCACGGGCTGAGTAGCCGAGCGGCAAGGTCAGGGTGCTTTGGCGTTGGCCTTGTGGGCGATGGCAGGGACTTCAGGGCTGGGCATTTAAGCATTGCCCTCTTCTCTTTGGAGATGCCAGCCCGGTAACCTTTGGAAAGAAATGAGCATCCCAGGTGAGTCGGGGAGGTATCGGGGAGGAGCAGGGGCCCAGGGAAGTGTCAGAAATGCCGCTGGAAGTTTGTTTTCCCTGTTCCAGGTGTACCACACAGTGGGAGTTGCAAGCTCTGCACCACTTGGTGGAGGCGGTGACACGAGGACTTGGGTGCACTTAGGAGAGGGTGAGTGTGGGAATGGTTGGGGTTTGGCCGATGTGATGCTAAAGTCCTGCACTGATTTTGGTTTCCTTTCTTGGAGCTGACGAAGAGAAGCAGCCAGGGACTACAGGAAGCCCTGAGCCAGCCGAAGGGACGTGCTTTTGGAAGGTGGATGGACAGGCCCGTCTCTCTGCAAGATAAGTTAGGTGAGGGCTCTGAGACAGAGAGAGGATGAGATTTCCGTACAGGCTTGGGAACTACTGAGAGGGCTTTTAAATTAGTGTAAGGAAGGGGACAGGGTTAGGGTTAACAAGGGTTAGGGTGAGGGTGAGAGTGAGGGTGAGGTTTAGGGTTTGATTTAAGGTGAGGGTGAGGGTTAGCGTTCGGATTAGTGTTAGGGTTCGGGTTAGCATTAGGGTTAGGGTGAGGGTTCGGGTGAGGGTTCGGATGAAGGTTAGGGTTAGGGTTAGGGTTTGGGTTCGGGATAGAGTTAGGGTGGGGGTTTGGGATGGGATTCAGGTTCGGGTTAGGGTTGGAGTTAGGGTTAGGGTTAGGGTTCGGGCTTGGGTTAGGTTTGGTGTTCGGGTTCGGATAAGGGTTGGGGTTCGGGATCGGGTTCGAGTTTGGTTTCGGGTTCGGTTTCGGCTTAGGGTTATAGTTGGGTTTCGGGATCGGGTTTGGGTTAGGGTTCGGGTTCGGTTTCGGGTTCGGGTTAGGGTTCTGGTAAGGATTAGGGTTAGGGTTAGGGTTCAGGTTCACGTTCAGATTTGGGGTTAGGGGTTAGGGGTTAGGCATTAGGATTAGGGTTAGGGTTCGAGTTAGGGTTGGGGTTAGGGTTCAGGTTAAGGTTTGGGTTAAGGTTTGGGTTCGGGTTCAGATTAGGGTTAGGGTTCGGGTTCGGCTTATGGTAAGGTTTCGGGTTTGGGTTCGGGTTAGGGTTCGAGTTCGGGTTAGGGTTAGGTTTAGGTTTAGGGTTAGGGTTCGGGTTTGGGTTCGGGTTAGGGTTAAGGTTAGGGTTGGGGTTAGGGTTCGGGATGGGGTTAGGGTTTGGATTCCGGTTAGGGTTAGGTTTTGGTTTAGGATTCGGGTTAGGGTTAGGGTTAGGGTTCGGGTTATGGTGAGGGTGAGGTTTAGGGTTAGATTTTGGGTGAGGGTTAGGTTTCGCTTTAGGGTTCGGGTTTGCGTTAGGTTGAGAGTGAGGGTTAGTGTGAGGGTGAGGGTTTGGTTTAAGTGTGCAGGTGAGGATTATGGCGAGGGATAGGGTGAGGGTTCAGGTTATGGTTAGGTTTCGGGTTAGGGTTCATGTTAGGGTTAGGGTGAGGGTTTGGGTGAGGGTGAAGGGTGAGGTTTAGAGTTAGATTTAGGGTTAGGGTTAGTGTTAGGCTTAGGGTTAGGGTCAGGGTTAGGGTTAGGGTGAGGGTTAGGGTGAGGTTTAGGGTTAGATTTAGGGTGAGGGTGAGAGTTCGGGTTAGGGTGAGGGTGAGCATGAGAGTGAGTCTAAGGTTTAGGGTTCGCGTTAGGGTGAGGATGTGGGTCAGGGTGAGGGTTCAGGTTACGGTTCGGGTGCAGGTGAGGATGAGGATGAGGTTTAGGGTTAGGTTTAGGGTTAGGGTAAGAGTTAGGGTGCAGGTTAGGGTTCGGGTTAGGTTGAGGATGAAGGTTAGGGTTAGAGTGAGGGTGAGGTTTAGGGTTAGATTTGTTAGGTCATTTGCTGCCCAGGCTTGCCCAGACTTGCCCAGGCTTGCCCAGGCCTGATTCCTCCTCAGATCCGATTAAGGTGAGTGAGGGGTGGGTCAGGCTCGTTAGCAAGTGCTAGGGGAGGCCATATAAGAGCCTCCAGGAGAGCTGCTTGGTCATTTGCTGCCCAGGCTTGCCCAGGCTTTCCCAGGGTAAGGGTTAGGGTTAGCGTTAGGGTTAGGGGTTAGGGTTAGTTAGGGTTAGGGTTAGGGTTAGGGTTGGGTTAGGGTTAGGTTTAGGGTTAGGTTTAGGGTTAGGGTTAGGGTTAGTTAGGGTTAGGGTTAGTTAGGGTTAGGGTTAGTTAGGGTTAGGGTTAGTTGTAGGGTTAGGTTTAGCGTTAGGGTTAGAGTTAGGGTTAGTTAGGGTTAGGGGTTAGGGTTAGTGGGTTAGGGTTAGGGTTAGTTAGGGTTAGGGTTAGGGTTAGTTAGGGTTAGGGCTAGTTAGGGTTAGGGTTAGCGTTAGGGTTAGGGTTTGGGTAAGGGTTCAGGTTGGGTTAGGGTTAGGCTTAGGGTTAGGGTTTAGGGTTAGGGTTAGGGTTTAGGGTTAGGGTTAGGGTTAGTTGGGTTAGGGTTAAGGTTAGGGTGAGGGTTAGGGTTTGGGTGAGGGTGAGGGTTAGGGTGTCGGTGAGGGTGAGGGTTCGAGTTACGGTTAGGGTGAGGGTGAGGGTGAAGGTTAGGGTTAGATTTCCTGTGAAGGTGAGAGTGTGGGTGAGGGTGTGGGTGAGGGTTAGGGTTAGGGTTCGGGTTCGGGTTAGGGTTCGGGTGAGAGTTAGGGTGAGGGTGACGTTGAGATTTAGGGTGATGGTTCGGGTTAGGGTATAAGTTAGAGTGAGGGTTAGGGTGAGGGGGAGTGTTACGGTGAGGGTGAGGGTGTGGGTGAGAGGTTAGGGTTAGGGTTAGGATTAGGATTAGGGTTAGGGTTAGGGTGAAGGTTAGGGTGAGGGTTCGGGTGACGGTGAGGTTGACGGTTAGGGTGAGGGTTAGAGTGAGGTTGAGGGTTAGGGTGTGGGTGAGGGTTTGAGTTAGGGTTTGGGTGAGGGTGAGGTTGAGGTTTAGAGTGATGGTTCGGGTTGGGGTTAGGTTGAGAGTGAGGGTTAGGATAAGGGTGAGGGTTAGGGTGAGGATTCGAGTTAGGGTTAGGGTTAGGGTTAGGGTTAGGGTGAGGGTAAGGGTGAGGGTGAGGGTTAAGGTGAGGTTGAGGGTTAGGGTGACGATTGGTTTGGGTGAGGGTGAGGGTTAGGGTG
>NW_020958390.1:11926-14504 GCF_003031625.1 Empidonax traillii | reverse complement strand
ACTCACCCTCCTGCAGGGCTTGGAACTGCTGCAGTTCCTCTGGCTGCTGTTCTGGGGCAGCTCCAGGGCCTGCCTTCTTCTTCCTGTGGAAGAGTCTGAGCAGGCTGAGGCGTCTCCCTGCCATCCCAGTGTTGTGCTGTGGGGGATCTTGCAAGAGAGACACCTGGGGAAAGTCCTGGTGAAAAACTCAAGAATAGTCGCCTCGAGGGCACCTTCCACAGGGACTGGAGACCCTTCAGAAAACCTCCGGGTCACCAGGTCCCTCAGTCTGCCCTTGAGGGCACCCGCCAAAGGGGCTGGAGACCCCTCAGAAAACCTCCGAGTCTCCAAGTCCCACGGTCTGTTCTCGAGAAAGAGAAAAAGAAAAAGAAAACTCTCCTCAGAAAGGCTCCGGTTCAGCAAGGTCGAGAGTCGGCTGCACGGGGGCTCCGCACAGCACCGCTCTGTCCCGTCCTGTCCCGTCGCGTGCTCTGAGCGCACTGAGGGGCTCACAGCACCGCCAGCACCTTTGTCACCACATGTCACAAAGTGCCCCTGGTTACCCTGGCCCATCCCATGGGCGATGGCCACCGTGTCACAAAGGGGCCCTGCACACCCTACCACATCCCATCAAATGGTCCATGGCCACCGTGTCACAAAGGGCCCTGTGACACACTGCCACATGTCCTGGGGCCGCCCCCAACCCCACCAATCTCCTTGACATGGAGTAGTGCAGTTACAACAGCCTGCGGATGCTACCAAGGCACCTGCCAGAGGGCAGCCAAAGCCAACGTGCACTGATGTCTGTGCTCTTGTGAGGAGCAGCTGGAGCAATTGTTGGCAATACTTGCATCTGTCAGAAGGCAGAAGCTGGTGCTCCTTCCTGGAATAATTTTTTCCTGGAAGTGATAACCTGCAGCACAAAACCTCCCTCAGCTACTGAGTTTCAGAGGACAATTAAACTGGTCAGAGATACTGTCAAGGTTCCTTGTGTTCTTTTGACTTTTTTCCTTGCCCTCTGAAAAAGAAGAAAACAGCCCAGTCTAATGGGTCTGCGGGCTGCTATGCCATGCCTTGGGGAAGTGAAGAGGATAGGGAGAGCTCTGGCATGACAACCTGTTCTGTGTCTCTCCCCACTGGATGCCCCTCCCTTCCCCCATCCCTTTGTGGCAGCAGCAGAAACACCAGGAGAGCCCACAAGTGGAGTAGTAGTTAGGGCGGCCACCAAATCAAAACCAGGCACCGTATATGATGAGAATCCCACAGTCAGCTTCGTTGCTTCGGACTGCCTAAGAATTTCTTTTTCACACACACACTGCAAACAGAATCTTATATGGCTTTCTATTATTACCTTCCTATCAAGAGTTTGTTGCTAGTCTTCCCACAGAATTGGATAGTCCCTCCTTTTTTACATCCTTCTCTCACTGCTCAGTTCTGGCTCCTTCTCAAGTCTTTCACGGTTCCTGTGAATTCCTTAGGGAAACGGCTTCAAAATGTCTGAGTCAAAATCCTCCTCCTCCTCCTCTGTCTCCTTCATCGGGGGATCAGTGGACCCACTGCCTTCCCCAACACAGAAGTGGGAGTCAGAGTCTTGTTGAGAAAAGAAAAAAACCTCCTGGTAGAACACAAAAATACAGAGGAAATGGTTGACCCACCAAGAGGGGAATCCACCACAAACCAAAGAGGAACTGCTCTCTGTTGAGAACATCTCCCTTGGCTTCCCCATGTGGCCCAGGAGAACCAAGAAGTCAAGTGGCAAACCCTCCCCAACCAACTCAAAACTAGAGAAAGAGGGACAATGCAAAACCTGGAAAGCTATTTCACCCAGAGGGAGTTTTGCTGCTCAGAGGCTGCTTCCAGGTTCTGGCTTTAGCGGCTGGGTCTGGTTTTGGATTTGAGGTGGCTGCAATTGTGGCTGGGATTTGTGGAGCAGGTCCAGCATGTGGGGATGGTTGACAGTGGCTCCCTCTCCTGGGAGTCAGGGAAAAGAGTGGCCCCCTTCTGCTTCTGCCTGTGGTTTTTAATAGGGGCCAGTCCACCCCCTTCCTCAAGTCAGGCACTGTTTCCAGTGCTTTTCATTTCCCTGACAAGCAAAATTCACCCCCCACAGTGGTGACATGGGTTGTGTGGAATAAACATGGCTACAAACTCTGCCCCTACTGTACCTAGGACATTATCTGCCCATTATTCTATACCATCCACATCATCTCCACATCTCATACCTGACTGGTGCAACTGGAGCAGTCCATACTCATTGTCCGTGGCATTTCCCCTTGACAGTGGCAGTTTCATTCAGCAACCAGTACTAGACATGCAATCCACCCTCACAGATGGTTCTCACCCAAAATCAAATGCCCCTGAGGCAGGCATTGTGTTTCCCCACCCCTCTGCAATACCCACCAAGGACACTAAGGTCCTTGAGCCAAAACAATCCCCCTGCTGGGTTTGCCTTTGTCTGAGACCTGGCCTTCCCAGATTTATAGTTCGGCCATCCTCCCCCATACCAAAGGGACTTTACCCACTTGGCCCTGCTTGATCTCAGCACGTGTTTCACAGTGATGGATAACCTGGGAGATGGTGTCCATGGTTAAATCCACCC
>NW_020958390.1:8036-10970 GCF_003031625.1 Empidonax traillii | reverse complement strand
GAATTAGCAACAAGAATATGCTGTCTTGAACATCCAGAGGGAATTCAATCTTCTCAAAAAACTGTTGTAGCAGACCTGAAGGAAGAGAAGGGGGTGAAAGGCTGGGAAAAATTGTCCTCTCCTGTTCTTTCCACAGACTTGGGGAGATGGTTCATAAATCCCTTGAGGCAGCAGTCAAGGTCAGGGCAGCAGAACAACACTGAAGACACATCCCAAATGACCCCAATTACCTTTGATGTTATAATGCCATGGACTGTCATCACACAGGACATGAGTAAAGTAATCCTGACCCCAGTGGCTGCTGTTGAAAAAAGCACTGTGAGGATCACATAGTTGCAGGGAAAGGTTGGACCCAAGGAGAAGAGTCAATGCAGAGGATGCATGAGCTGATTCTTGACTTGACCAGATGCATCCATGAGCTGGCTCTTGGTCCAGCAGGAGGTCTGACTCAACTAGACTGATTGTGGACAACCTGCTCTAGCTCACCCTGCTTGACCAGGGGTCTGGACTAGGAGATCTTGCTGAGGTATGAGATAGGCAGGCTCAGGCTTCAGATATAGAAGAAGCTTTGAGAAGTCAGAAATAAATTTCTGCAATAAACTGCTTGGATAACTTCATTCTCTGCTCTGCTTCTGAACCTTTTCTGCAGATTTATGGCTAAATGATTTTGTGATATGTGTTCATATCACATATGTGGAGTCATTCTAATCAATGCATTCAGTGTGTCTTTCAAAAGGTCAGTGTGTGCCAGATCCTGTAGTTCCTGAGCAGTTTGCAATAAAAATCATTTGCTCCAGTGCTGGATTGCAGGGTCATCTTATATATAAACCTCAAGTTGCTTCTTGCTGAAATGTCCACCACCAGTGATGTCACAGTACCCAGAGCATCCTTGCAGCACGAGGGGTGTCCAAATCCAATCTAAAGATGCCATAGCATGTCCTAAAATGTCCCCATCAGACTGCACTTACCTCTCCGAGGAATGGGCATGAACAAAGTGGATCAGGCTGCAAACAGCTCATACAAGCTGTGTCACTTCCAGGGGTACCAGCTGGAGCCTGAACTTCTCAGCTCAGCAGCTGTTGTTCATCATCCTACAGTGTCTCACAGGGCTCACCCTGAGCCAATGCCCTTGGGGGCTGTACAATATCAGAACAAAAGGGGCCAATGTGTATATGTCAAACCCCAATAGCTGCACGGCTGTGGAGTCAGCCAAGGATTGCTGGTAATGACACGCCAGGAGATAGGACAAGATGTGGTTGGAGAAGGGGCCATGTGGACATAGGGCAGCAGAAATATCCTAGCTGGAGTTCCTGGAGATAAACACAACTCAGTACAGCCCAAGTGTAGGAATGAGGTCTAGACGGGGGGCCCAGAATGTCCAGCATGGACAGTAGGGGGAGAACAAGACCACCCAAGACCCCCAAAGCCCTCCGACCCCTTTCCAGAAAGGTCAGACACAACGGACTGCACACAAAACCTAATTTGCTGTAGTGGGTTGACCCTGGCCGGATGCCTGGCACCCACTAAAGCCGCTTTCTCACTCCCCTCTCCTACAGGACAGGCTTCCAAAGCTCCAGGCTCTGCCCATCCTCTCTGCTGGAAGCACTGAGGCTCCAGGAGAACCACTGTTGTGGGTTTACCAACCGGTGCCCCACGGGGATGAAAACAGTTTTTTCCAGGTGAATTTTCGGAGCAAAGCCAATCCGAAGTTTTAGTGAGGCCTCTGCCAATTACATATTTAAGAAAAGGAAAGAGAAGCCTGTTGCACAGATGAAATTAGGAGCAATGTAGAGGAAGGCAGCAGGCCCCAAGTGGGACCAGGCCCCTCTTCTCCCCTGGGGGAGGTGTGGCACTGAAGCCCCCCTGGCCGAGACATGTCACAGAGTAGAGGAAAAAGTCTAAAGGAAGACTGCCTGGACGAGAAGTACTGCAGAAGGACTTGCACGCAGAGAGAGAGAGAGCACAGCCTCCAAGCTCAAAGCTGGCAGCCGCAGGAGACAGAAGCCTGAAAGGGGAGGCTCCTTTTTCTTCCTCTCTAGCTCTCTCCCTTCAGCAGGGAAAAGACTGAAAACTAAAAACCCCTGCCACCTGTGGAAGATTACTGAGTGAGGAGACCCTCTGCAGCTCATGAAGGAGCCCATGCTGGAGCAGAGGAGTCCATGAAGAAGCTGTGACTCTGTGGGAGGCCTAAGATGAAACAGAGTCCTGCTGGAGACCTGTGGCCCATGGAGAAAGAGACCTACGCTGGAGCAAGTCGGCCTGCGTAGGATTTGTGTGATCCCCGTGAGGGCTTCATGCTGGTGCAGCTGAATTTGTGACCCTAAGGGACAGCAAAGTATGGCAGAACTGTTGCCCCAAGGTAGACTCAGGCTAGAGAGGTCCATCAAGGACTGTCGTGAGGAGGAACCCCACAAGAAAAAGCCATTATCCCCTGAAACTGTACCAAGACCATGGTAGGCAAGTGTCCCCTTGCAATCCATGGAAGACCCCACAGGGCCTGGGGAACCCCCAGCCTCCGGTCGTAGCCCAGGAGGGGGTAAGCCCAGCCCTGAGGTCAACATAGAAGAGAGAGAGAGAAAAACAGTTCCAGCTGCGACGAATCAGAGCTGTTGTCCTAGAGATGAAAGAGGAAGAACTTTCTGGGGCTGCAAAATCAATTACAAGAGCTGGAGCTCTGGAAATGGAAAAGAGACTACTTCTCCTCCTGAACTGATACAAGGGGAGAGTGCTATTTCTGTAAATACATAGTTCTTTTGCCTCGTTAGAACTGTTGTATCTAGAGTTCTTTAGTTTTTCTCTTCCTAGGAATAAATCCTAATATTATTCTCCCCCAGTCAGATCTCTTCTGTCTGCATAAACCTTCTCTCAACTTAAAGCAATTGTGTGTGTTGGGGGGAGAGAGTTGCTGAGTGCAAGGACCCCTTTCCCTCTTGC
>NW_020958390.1:0-3019 GCF_003031625.1 Empidonax traillii | reverse complement strand
CCCTTGCCAGCACGTCCTGCTGGCCTCAAAGGCTGAAGGGGCCGGGCAGAGCCGGCTTGAGGGGGCCAGCCAATCCTGGCCACAGGCTGCTCACTTCAGCAGAGACGACTGTCTCGGCAGCAAAGTGCAGGCTGGGAGCATCGGCCGGGCCCTGAGCGGGCGTGGTGTCCGTGTTGGCCGTGCCCTCAGAGGTGGTTGCGGCGTCAGCCTTGGCCGTGAGCTCAGGCAGCGCGGTGTCGGGGTTGGTGGTGTCCTGGGTCGACGCGGTGTCCCGGTTTCCTGGGCCATCGGCCGGCGCGGTGCCAACATCAGGCTCGGCCTCGAGCTCGGTGGGGCTGGTGTCAGGCTGTGCCATCACCTCCCTTGGGGTGCTCTGGGTCCTTCGACGCTGAATGCTGAAGAATTTCAGCAGCGTCTGCAGGAGAAGGAAGGGCAGGGAAGAGAGGGATGTGCCCTGGCGTGCTCCAGCAGCGCTGCTGGGCTGAGCAGTGACAGCAGGCCCAGCCCAGGTGGGCATGGCTGCAGGTACCTGTGCTGCCCTGCGGAAGCGGCCAGGGGCACGGTGCTGCTCTTCTGTCCGGTCCCGGCCTGGATCTGGCAAAGAGTGAGTGCAGTCAGAGCTGAGGGGCTGCGGCAAGGGCCGGAGAAGCCAGCCCAGGCCTGCGCTCCACAGGCACGGTCAGCCCCGGCACGCCCAGAGCAAGGAGCACGGCCATGGAGGAAATCAGCCCTGGCCCCTCTTCCCCCCTCCATTTCCCTGGGCTGGGAACCTTTCACAGAGTTTGGGCTGGGAAGAGGTCCATCCCAGCTTGGGATGACTGTAGCCCCCATGCCTGGGGTCCAGCTCTGCCACTCACCCTCCTGCAGGGCTTGGAACTGCTGCAGTTCCTCTGGCTGCCGTTCTGGGGCAGCTCCAGGGCCTGCCTTCTTCTTCCTGTGGAAGAGTCTCAGCAGGCTGAGGCGTCTCCCTGCCATCCCAGTGTTGTGCCGTAAGGGATCTTGCAAGAGAGACGCCTGGCAAAACTCCTGGTGACAATCTAAAGAAGAAGGGCCTCAAGGGCACCTCCAACAGGGACTGGAGACCCTTCAGAAAACCTCTGGGTCACCAGGTCCCTCAGTCTGCCCTTGAGGGCACCCGCCAAAGGGGCTGGAGACCCCTCAGAAAACCTCCGAGTCTCCAAGTCCCGCGGTCTGTTCTCGAGGGCACTCGCACGAGAAAAATCTCCTCAGAAATGCTCCGGTTCAGCAGGGTCGAGAGTCGGCTGCACGGGGGCTCCGCACAGCACCGCTCTGTCCCGTCCTGTCCCGTCGCGTGCTCTGAGCGCACTGATGGGCTCACAGCACCGCCAGCACCTTTGTCACCACGTGTCACAAAGGGGCCCTGGTCACCCTGCCCCTCCCACCCATGGGCAATGGCCACTATGTCACAGAGGGCCCTGTGATACCCTACCACATGTCCTGGGGCCACCCCCAACCCCACCAACCTCTTGGACATGAGCAAGTGCAGTGACAACAGCCTGCGGATGCTACCAAGGCACCTGCCAGAGGGAAGCCAAAGCCAGTGTGCACTGATGTCTGTGCTCTTGCAGGGGGGTCTTGTGAGGAGCAGCTGGATCAATTGTTGGCAATACTTGGCATCTGTCAGAAGGCAGAAGCTGTTGCCCCTTCCTGGAATGATTTTTTCATGGAAATGATAACTTGCAACACAAAACCATCCTCAGCTGCTGAGTTTCAGAGGATAATTAAACTGGTCAGAGATACTGTAATGTTTCCTTGTGTTCTTTGGACTTTTTTCCTTTACTTCTGAAAAAGAATAAAGCAGCTCAGTCTAATGGGTCTGCGGGCTGCTATGCCATGCCTTTGGGAAGCAAAGAGGATGGGGAGAACTCTGGCATGACAACCTGATCTGTGTCTCTCCCCACTGGATGCCCTTCCTTTCCCCCATCCCATCATGGCAGCAGCAGAAACACCAGGGGAGCCCAGAAGTGGGAGTCAGAGTTTTCCTGAGAAAAGCAAAAAAGCCTTACAATGGAACACAAAAATACAGAGGAAATGGTTGACTCAGCAAGAGGGGAATCCACCAGAGACCAAAGAGGAACTGCTCTCTGTTGAGATCACCTGGCTTGGCTTCCCCACGTGGCCCAGGAGAACCAAGAAGTCAAGTGGCAAACCCTCCCCAACCAGCTAAACAACAGAAAAAGAGGGACAATGCAAAACCTGGAAAACTATTTCACCCAGAGGGAGTTTTGCTGCTGAGAGGCTGGTTCCAGGTCCTGGCTTTAGCGACTGTGATTGGTTTTGGACTTGGGGTGGCTCCAACAACGGCTGGGATTTGTGGAGCAGCTCCAACTGTCGCTGAGACTTGTCGAGAATCTTCAGCTTGTGTTGATGGGTGGCAGTGGTTCCCTCTCCTGGGAGTCAGGGAAAAGAGTGGCCCCCTTCTGCTTCTGCCCGTGGTTTTTAATAGGGGCCAGTCCACCCCCTTCCTCCACCCAGGCAAGAAGAAAAACCTTCTGTTTCCAGTGCTTTTCATTTCCCTGACAAACAAAAATTTTCCCCCTCAGTGGTGACATGGGTTGTGTGGAATAAACATGGCTACAAACTCCGCCCCTACTGTACCTAGGACATTATCTGCCCCTTATTCTATACCATCCACATCATCTCCACATCTCATACCTGCCTGGTGCAACTGGAGCAGTCCATACTCATTGTCCGTGGCATTTCCCCTTGACAGTGGCAGTTTCATTCAGCAACCAGTACTAGACATGCAATCCACCCTCACAGATGCTTCTCACCCCAAATCAAATGCCCCTGAGGCATGCATTGTGTTTCCCCACCCCTCTGCAATACCCACCAAGGGCACCAAGGTCCTTGAGCCAAAACAATCCCCCTGCTGGGTTTGCCTTTGTCTGAGGCCTGGCCTTCCCAGATTTATAGTTCGGCCATCCTCCCCCATACCAAAGGGACTTTACCCACTTGGCCCTGCTTGATCTCAGCACGTGTTTCACAGTGATGGATA
>NW_020958389.1:12609-14508 GCF_003031625.1 Empidonax traillii | reverse complement strand
CACCCGTTCATCCCCTCATGGCAACAGTCTGGGCGTGCCCCACTGGAGGGCAAGGGGCCAACGACCCCTGCCCACATCATCTTCCTCTCCATCACCTTCCTCAGCCCTAGGGACGACCTGTCCCATTGTGTTCCAAGGGGATTTGTATCTCTCTTGCAGAGTGGAGCCAAGCCAAGGAGGAACTCAGCTCTGATAATGGAGAACATCCAGTTGACTTTGCTAAAGGCACAATGGGCCTTACAGTGAACTTGTGCAATAAAGTCACATTGTAAAATATTCTGGCTGGTTTCACATGCGAATATAATCACTTTCTCACCTCTCTATGCTCCATTGATCATCTAAATCAAAAGTACCCCCTTACACCATGGCAACCATTCTGCATTCTCATCGTAATGTTGGTTACCATGGTAACCTTGATGCATTCCAATCGTTACGCTGGTTACCATGGAAACCATTATGCATTCACATTGTTACATCGGTTACCACGGAAACCATCTGTAACAAACAGATACTTTATGAATGCCAAAGATTATGTTTCTCCATTGTTTCTATCTGTCAAAATCTTCTTATCAAACATTCTCTGTCAGCTCTCTGCAGAGACAGAGAAAAAAAACGGCAGAAAACTGCTACTCGCCCACACACACACCAACTCAGGAGAAAGGTAGCATGGTAGTACTTTTTCTCTGCTTCTAAAAGTAATCGTAAGCATTTTATATTTTTTTTTAATTTTTTCCTTTGTCTCTGCATCTCTTAACAATTAATAAAATCAGGATTTTGGTATCAACAGATAACTTGTGTCTTATTTTTGCTCAAAGGAATATTCAAATCTGAAGTTCTTTCTGCAATATTTAAGCAGATTGTAACACAAGATCACGAAAAGTGGGAGAAACAGGAAGAAGGATGGAAAAGGGGGGGTGGTCTGGCGGGTCTGACAGTCCCATGGGGGTCTTTGGGCACAGAAGAGTTGGGAAAAGGGGTGGCCCCCCTGAGTTCCCAACTTAATGTGGGGTGTAGGGGCTGCTGGATCCAATCTCAGCCTTGGGTTATGCCAACACTTTCAGTTCAAAGAAATTACAGCCGTGCAACTGAATCACTTTTGTCCCCCAGGTTTTAATCATGGCAAATCAGATCTATCAATAGAAAGGAATTATTTAGGGTTACAAATGATCAGACAAAACACTTTCATCAGAATTTTTTACTGAAACACTAAAACTACCATTAGTACACGATAAGATAGGACAGTGCTCTACACTAAAGCAATTGTTGAAGCAATTCTACTCAAGCTGGCACCAAAGCAAGAATTATGAATTAGAGATGGATGGAACTCCCCCAGACCAACGCTCGTGGGGAGATCTCTGCTCTCAGCCTCCAGCACTGACCTTGGGGGGTCCTAGCCAAGGCAGGAATCTCCACACACCCCCCAAGAAGGGTTCTGTTGGCACAACCTGCCCCTGGCAAAGGGGACTGGCCCTTTCTGGTGGAAAGGGATGGACTGACAGTCACTGGACTCCAGGGGTTGGCTCACCATCAGGGGGGTCATTCGGGATGGGAGCAGCGGCCGAAGCTCTTCCCGCAGTCGGGGCACTTGATGGGCTTCCCTTACTGGTGGGTCCGTTGGTGTGAGGTCAAGGCAGAGCTCTGGGTGAAGCTCTTCCCACACTCCCCACACTCGTAGGGCCTCTCCCTGGTGTGGATGTGCCGGTGCCTGATGAGGTGGAAGTTAAGCTTGAAGCCCTTCCCACAGTTGGTGCAGCGGAAGGGCCTCTCCCCTGTGTGTGTCTGCTCATGCCTGAGGAGATCTGAGCTGGTCTGAAACCTCTTCCCACATTGCAAGCACTTGTAGGGCCGTTCCCCAGTGTGGATGAGCTGGTGGTTGCGGAGGTTGGAGCTCTGCCTGAA
>NW_020958389.1:8503-10950 GCF_003031625.1 Empidonax traillii | reverse complement strand
CTTCCCCACCCTCCCTGCTCTTCTCTGCCCCTGCTCCAGCCCCTCCATGTCCTTCCTGACCTGAGGGGCCAGAGCTGGACACAGCACTCCAGGGTGGCCTCCCCAGCGCTGAGTGCAGGCCAAGAATCACAGACCAGGACAGACCAGGACCCCCTCACTGCCCCCTGATCTCTCCTGGAGCTGGGCCACATTGCCATGGGACACCTGAGCTCCCCCCAGTGCCCCCAGTACAGCCCAGTGTGTTCCTGTGCCAGGGTGCTGCGTGATCCCTCTTTGGCGGGTGTTTGATTGGGATTTGGGGCATTTTGGGGGCCTCTGGGTGCATTTAGGGGAGTTAAAAGGGGTCTTGGGAGCATTGGGGGGTGAAAGGGATGTGAGTGGGGGGAGGGGATTAAAGGAAAAATGGGGTTAGGGGACATTTGGGGGTCCTCACTGGGGCCTGGGCAGGACAGGAGGGGCAGCACCACAACTAGGTGAGTCCTGAGACCCCTCTGGTGTCCCCAAGACCCTCCTGGTGTCCTCAATTTCCCCCTTGGCATGATGAGACCCCCCCCGGTGTCTCCAATGTCCCCAGGGCCTCCCCATGGCCCCAATTTCCCCCTTGACACCCCCCATTCCACTGTCCCCAAACCCCATCCCTGATGTCCCCAACCCTCCATCTCCCCCCAGAAGGCCCCCCTGGACCCTCTGACCCCAAAAACGGCCGAAACCCTCCACATTCACAGAAATGCCAAGGGTATCTGGGGACATGCTTGGGGCACTTGGGGGACTTTGGGGGGCACTGGGTGATTACTGGGGGATACTGGGACACACTGGGGGCAACCAGGAGGTACTGGGAGGGACTGGGGACTTATTGAAGTATGCTGGAAGGGACTCGGTTATTAGTGGACGATTACCAGGACACACGGGGGGACACTGGGAGGTTACTGGGCCATACTGGAGGTTACTGGGTGCTCACTGAAGGATCATTGGGCCATACTGGAGGGCAGTGGGAGGTCACTGGGAAACACTGGGAGGTCACTTTGGGAGTTACTGGGCCATACTGAGAGCCACTGGGAGGTCACTGGGCTATTCTGGGGGCACTGGGATCCCCTTATCTGGATATGGTTCATCTCCCTGCAAAGACTTTGGGCGGCACCGCCAAGACCCCTCCCCTGAGGGCTGGGGGACCCCCTGAACCCCAATGATAGGCTTTAGGGACCCCCTGAGTCCCCGTCCCTGTGGGGTCTCTGTGTGCTGAGTTTGGGGGTCTCTGGGGTTCGGGGGGAGCATCAGGACCCGTTTTCCCTGCGGTCGGTCCGCCAAGCCGGCAGGGGGCGCTGTGGCACGAGCGGCAATGGCGGCGCCGCGCAAAGCCTAATGGGAGTTGAAGTTTGCTGATGCGGACTCCGCCGACGCCTGCGCAGTGCAGCCATGGCGTTTAAACAGCCCCCCAAGGCCCCCAGCCCTTTCAGGGACCTCCTAAACCCCTTCAGGCACCTTCACCCTCATCTCTGAGTGCCCTCACAACACTAAATCCCCTCCGCGACTCCCCGAGGGCCTCTCACGGACCTCGAAACCTCCTCGAGAACCCCCGAGCCCCTCCTCTCCACTCTGCCGAGCCCTCCAGCCTTCCCGCCCACAGCCGCGCTCCCCGCAGCCCCCGAGCGCATCCCCAGCCCCGCTGCAGCCCCCGCAAGGTCTCACAGGCCTGAGCCGATTCCGTTGTCGCCGCCATCCCTTTCCCGGCAGCCACCGCGGGGCTGTGCGCGCGCCCCGCCGGCAGAGACCCCGCCCCGCCCCCTTTGCCGCGCGGGGCACGCCGGGAGTTGTAGTTGCAGCCGCTCAAAGCTCACACGGGGCTTTATATTCTGCCGTTTTGCAGTTAGTCTTGTCTGCACGATCAGGGGTGGTGATCTTTGGTTTAGTGTTTCTTGGGGTGCCGTGGATGGGGCAGTGGGTACAGGGAACTCTGTAGTGATGAACAAGGTGTGAAGCCTGCACCATTCTGAGGTGTGTGAGGGTTATGAGGACAATGCCTTTATGAGGCTGCTCCATTATGGGGTGGATGGATTCTGTGAGCACAGAGACCTTCTGAGGCTGCCCCACTGTGAGGTAGATGGGGTTTACGAGGACATGGCCTTTATGAGGTTTATGGATTCTCTGCATGCCGCCTGGCAAAAAGAGAGAGGCTGAAAAAAAAAAAAAAAGGGTCAAACAGTGGGGAGAGCCCTGAGGCTCAGATCCAGTGCTGGTGGGGGGCTGTAGGGACAAGGCACTTGTACAGAACAAGGCAGAGCCGTGGGGGCACTGTGGGGCTGTGGCTCTGACTGCAGCCAAACCCCCCCATCCCAGAGGAAGGCAAAGGGCACACAGAGATCCGCAGCCCGTGCGAGTGCAGGCGCTGGGGCAGTTCCAGACGGACACTGTGGCCATCCTGCAGAGCCTGACTGAGAAAAAGAGCCTTT
>NW_020958389.1:2583-6336 GCF_003031625.1 Empidonax traillii | reverse complement strand
TGAAGGGGCCCAGAGGAAAGCTGGGACAGAGTGTTCAGCAGGGCCTGTGGGGAGAGGACAAGGGGGCACGGCTGGAACTGAAGGAGGAGGACTCAGGGTTGATTTGCTTTAGGAAGATGGTTTTTTACACTGAGGGTGTTGAAGCCCTGGCAGGGGCTGTGCAGAGAGGCCATAGATGCACCATCCCTGGGAATATTCAAGGCCCTCTTGGACAGGGCCCTGAGCCACCAGGTCTGGTGAAAGGTTATTTCCCCAAATGTCTGTCAGTCCGTAAGTCTCGCTGTTGACTGGATCTCAGCATGGATCCTGCAGGATGTGTAGCCTTATCCCAGTGAAGGTTCAGTGCCATTCCATGGAGGTGGCAAGCCCCCAGGTGACTGGGGAGGCATCCCCTGTGGGGATGGAGTGGGACAGGGCCCACTCTCTGGGGTTGTGCTCCCTGCTGCAGGGTGTCAGAGACACTGAGGAAGCTGTTGGATGTGGACATGGATGGGGATCTTTAGGAGAGTATGGAGGTGGACATAGAAGAGTATGTGGAGGTGATGGAGGTGGACATGAAAGAGGAAGAAGAGGTGGAAGAGGAAGGCATAAAGGAAGATTGTAGGCATTTTTAGTGTTAATATAGATAATATGCTGCACCTGTGAAAGCAACACCTCATACTGCAGGTATAGGGATTTATAATGCTGATTTAGAGCATGTGCTGCAAGCTGGGAGAACATAGCCTTATGTTGCTAGCATAGATAATATGCTGCTGTGGGAACACAATGTTAGGTTCTAACTAGAGGATATGCTGCTTTGGGAAATAATTTTATGTTTCATGATCTGTTGTTCTGATGGCCTTCTGATGGTACAGGATGAGAAAGATCTACCAAGAGAAACAGTAGCAAAACTAGATATAGAAAACAGGGTCTCAGTACTGGCTATCAGGGTGAGACAGGACACAAAGAATGTTAAAGAAACAAAGCTGATAGAAGAGTATTGTTAGAAAACTGGATCAAAGACTGCTGCTTGATTCCAATCAACGGCGCTCTCTGATCATCACATTGGTGTGCTGAGTCGTCTGTGCTCGCATGAAAACCCCCCAGGCAGGTGCCCTCCCAAAGGCCCCCAAACATCCCCAACATCCCTAGTGATGTCACCGCTGTCCCTGTGATGTCACTGGTGTTGCCAATGATGTCACAGCTGTCCAATTGATGTCATCGCAGTCCCTGTGATGTCACCAGACAGTTGTGATGTTACTGGTCCAAAGTGATGTCACTGCTGTCCCCACAGGTGTCACCATTGCTCCTGTGATGTCACTGCTGTCCCCAGGGGTGGTCCCTGTGTCCCTAGTGATGTCATCACTGTCCCTTGTGATGTCACTGCTCTCTTCAGCAATGTCACTGGTCCCCAGTGATGTCACTGGTGTCCATGTGATGTCTCCACTGTCCCCAATGATATGACCGATGTCCCTGTGATGTCACTGGTGTCCCCAGGGGTGTCCCCAGTGTTCCCAATGATGTCACCACTGTCCCTCTGATCTCACTGACATCCCCAAAGATATCACTGCTGTCCTTGTGATGTCATTGCTGTCTCCAAGGGTCGTCCCTGTGTCCCCAATGATGTCACCACTGTCCCCTGTGATGTCACTCCTGTCCCCAGTGACGTCACTGCTGTCTCTGTGACCTCATCGCTGTCCCTTTAATGTTACTACTTTCCCTCTGATGTCACCACTATCCCCAATGATGTCACTGGTCCTCTGTGATGTCACTGATGTCCCCAGAGGTGGTACCAGTGTCCTTTGATGTCACTGCTATCCCTGTGATGTCAGCAGTTTCCAGTGATGTCACTGCTGTCTCCATGGATGTCACCACTTACCCATATGACGTCATTGCTGTCCCCAAGGGTGGTCCCTGTGTCCCCAAAATGTCACTGCTGTCCCTGTGATGTCACCGCTTTTCCAAGTGGTAGCACCATGTCCCCATGATGTCACTGATGTCTTTATTATGTCAGCAGACCCCTGTGATGTCGCTGGTCTCCTATGATGTCACTGCTGTCCCCTCTGATGTCACCAATGTCTCCAATGATGTCACTGATGTCTATATGATGTCACAACTGTCCCTTTGATGTCACTGATATTCCTGTGATTTCAGCAGTCTCCAGTGATGTCACTGCTGTCCCCACAGGTGTCACCACTGTGTCCTGTGATGTCACTGCTGTCCCCAGGGGTGGTCCCTCTGTCCCAAATGATGTCATCAGTTCCCTGTGATGTCACTGGTCCCCAACGATGTCACCGATGTCCCTCTGATGTCACCACTATCCCCTGTGATGTCACCAGTGACACTGATAATGTCTCTGGTGTCTCCCTGGTGTCATCACTGTCCCCTGTGATGACAAGAATGTCCACAATGATGTCACTGCTGTCTCTGTGATGTCACCACTGTGTCGAGCCATGACATCATGTCCCCGTCATGTCACTGATGTCAGTGATGTCCCTGTGGCATCACGGTGTCCCTTTGTTGTCAGCAGTCCCCTGTGATGTCACTGATCCCCAGTGATGTCACCCATCTCCCTGTGATGTCACCACTGTCCCCTGTGATGTCAACAATGATCTCGATGATGTTACTGGCATCACTGTGATGTCACCCCTGGCCTTGTGAAGTCACTGAAATCTCCTGCGATGTCACCAATGTCCCTGTGACATCACGGCTGTCCCTTTGTTGTCAACAGTCCCCTGTGATGTCACTGGTCCCAATGAGGTCATTGCAGTCTCTGTGATGTCACCAGTGTCCTTTGCGGTGTCACCAATGTTTCTGATTATGCCACTGGTGTCTCTGTAATGTCACCCTTGTCCTTGTAAAGTCACCAATGTCCCCATTGATGACACCGATGTCACTGTGATATCACAACTGTCCCTTTGTTTTCACCAGTTCCCTCTGATGTCACTGGTCCCCAGTGATGTAATGGATGTCCCTGTGATGTCACCAATGCCACCAATGATGTCACTGATGTCTCTGTGATGTCATACTGAGCCTTATGAAGTCACTGATATCCCCTCTGATGTCACCAATGTCCCTGTGCCATCACAGCTTTCCCATTATTGTCACCAGCACCTTGTGATGTCACCAATGTCCCTGATGATGTCACTGATGTCTCTGTGATGTCACGAGATGCCTTTGACTTCACTGATATCTCTGTGACATCATGGCTGTCCCTTTGTTTTCACCAGTCCCCTGTTGTCGTGGTTTTGCCCTCCAGCCAGCCCCTGGGGTTGAGGATGGTTTTGTCCGGGTGAATTTCCATAGAAAAAAGCCAATCAAAACTTTATTAACACCTTTGCTAATTAGATCTTTAAGAGAACGGAAGAGAAGGTTGGTGGCGCAGTTGAAATTAGGAGCAGTTGAAATTGGTGGCAGTTGAAATTAGGGAGCCATGTAGGGTGAGAGAGGCAGGCCCCAGGTGGGGGCCAGGCCTCCCTCCTCCCCCGGCCCTGGGCCAGGGGCAGGTGTGGCACTGAAGCCCCTTCTCTCTTGTAAGAGAGTGAAGAAAAAACACTTTAAAGAACTGACTGCTTGGACAAAAAAACGCTGCAGAAGAAATTCCAGCAGAGAGATAACGAAGTGTCCAAGGTCAAAGCCGGCAGTTGGATAAGAGAGAACTTCGAAGAGGGGAGCTGTTCCTCCCCCCTTTCACTCTCTCTCTTCAGCAGGGAAAAGACTGAAAAATAAATCCCTGCTACCTTTGGAAGATTGTTGGGGTGAGGAGACCCCCAT
>NW_020958389.1:0-1612 GCF_003031625.1 Empidonax traillii | reverse complement strand
TGTTTCTCCTCCTTGGACTGATATAAAGGGGGGAGAGGTATTTCTATAAATATATAATACTTTTACTTGAGCAGAATTGTTGTAGATGTAGTTCTTTAGTTTTATTTTGCTAGTAAGAAATGTTCATATTATTTTCCCAAATCAGGTCTCCTTTGTCTGCATAAACCTTCTCTCAACTTACAGTAATTGTGTGTGGGGTGAGAGCAAATTGAGGCAGAGCAAAACCACAAAATGTTGCCTTAAGAGACCATGGAGAAAAAGACTCCAGGCCAATTTAGGGAGGAGATAAGATAAAGAGACCTGGTCCTTTAATGAGTTGTTAGGCCTAGAGGAACACACACCATGTGTGCCCCCCCAGACAGGGGTTCTAGGATTTTATAAGAAGGTCCATCCAATCCCAGGTTTCTGCAGCCCTGGTTCTGCCCCATTCTGCCCCCTGACACACCCCTTCAGGAACTGGGTTTGGTGTCTTTGGGACCCCTTCTTCCTCATCTTCATCTTCTTCACAGCACACACAATCCTGGGAGTTCCTAAAGAGTTCTGCCTAGAAGGTCACTGTGTCTGGCTGATATCTTCTGTTCCAGGCCTTGGGATGTTTTTCTACAATTCTACCTTGAAAAGAAGACTAAAAATGGAGTTTAGAGGGATTGATATGGAATGGGGTAGTGGGGTTGGGTATGTGTAAATACTCTGTTAAGGGTAAGGGGTAAAATACAGCTACATTAAAATATATTCACTACACAACTAGTTCTAAAATCTACAAAAGGTAAAAAAAAAAATGATCTGAGATATCAGTGTGAATTAACTGCAGTGTGAGTGTTGTTGTTGTGAATCTATAATTCAGTCTCTGTTCAGTTCTAGTAAATGCTATTCAATCCCTTGGTAACTGTTAAGTTGGTCAATGATTAAGTGCTACTAATCTCTTTTGCCTCCTTATAGTTAGATCCAAATCCTTTGCACCCTGACCATTTTCCATCCTATGTCTCTGTGTAAATCATTCCTCTTCATAGAAAAAATATATTTCTGTGACTTCCATTTAAAAATCTTCCTCCTCAGTTAAACTACAAAACAACTCCAATTAGTTGTTGTAGAATTGAAAACAAGAAGACAATTAAAGGAAGGAAAAAAATTTGTTTGTGTTTATTTTAATGAGCCTGGCAATGAAGGGGGTGAAGAGCAAGGCTGATCATACAGGGTCAGTCTGGATCTCTTGATAAAAAACTCAGCATCAAGATCACTTGGAGAACACCCCTATCACCTCTCCTCTGAACTGAAAAATATCCATCCTTTAATTAAAAAAAAAACCTTGTTTTCAAATTGCCTTAAAGACAATAAAGGAAGACAAAGAGATCCTGAGGGATTTCTGTATTTTAATGAGCCCCACAGTGTGTTTAGAGACAAGTCCATCATCCCCAAGTACTGAGAGAAGATTGAAGAAGCTGCTCAAGAAGTCAGAAGCCAAACTGCCAGTCCCTTGAAGCATTGCTGGGCCCCACTGAGGGCAGGCACTGACAAAGCCTCCCCAGGGACTCCTGAGAGCAGATCCTTGCAGGCCAGGAGTGCAGGCAGACAAAGGAAAGTGTCTTGTGGTGGCCTGAGGGGCAGAGGCAGC
>NW_020958388.1:10897-14511 GCF_003031625.1 Empidonax traillii | reverse complement strand
CCAGCCTTGCTCCCCCTGCCCCACTCAGCGCTGCCTCGAGCTGCTCTGCAGTGTCAGCGCTGCAGCCTGGTGTGCCTGGAGCCCCTGGAGCACCGTTCCACGGCTTGTCCTGTGTGATGTCCCGGGCCGTGGAACACGGCAACACCCCGCCGTTGCCATGGCCAGGGCCCCACCCCCGGCAAGGGGACCCCCTGGCCTGTCTTGGCCTCCCTCACGGCACAGCCCGTGGAGCCCCACGCAGACAGCCCGGCCGTGCCCACGGCCATTGCCCCCGGCTCTGCAGCCCCACAAGGGGCAGAGCACAGAGCCCAGGCAGTCACACATTCCCTGGGCACCAGAGGGATGCAGGCTCAGCTCTCAGGGCTCCTATTCCTGCCATCTGTAACAAGGAAGAATAGCCCTGAAGAGAAAAAGAAGGCCCAAACTCATGTTTTGTCCACCAGGACATCAAATTCCCTTTGGGTTTTTGGGTTTTTCTTGTTTTTCTCAGCTATATTTCTCAAGGATAAACCCACATGAAATGAACAAATAATGATGATGACATGGTAATTTCTTAGAGGAAGGAACTGTGAATTCTCTTTCTCCTTTAGAGAAGAACCAGTGTTCGGTTTGAAATTTAAAGTATACTGCTGTTATCAGTTGGCAGGAGACTGGAGCAAAGGCAGATGTCTGACATGTACAGCCCCAGGTCACCCCTCACCTGTTGCCCAACTCTGGAGTGCTCTTAATTCTTTGCCCAGGTTTTCTATGATTTGGATTTTTTTTCCATTGTCAAGTTCCACTTTTGAGTCCTACAAAAATCTAGTCCCTGGTTCTTAGCTGCAGGTTCTTTGATTCCATTCCCAGCAAATTTCTTTTGTTCAGATACATCCTACCCTGTATTTACCTTCCCTCTATCAACTGTTGTTTGTGTGGAAATGCGTGTTGTCCTCGGGTACAATGCATGGTTGGCTTATGCAGCAGTGAGATGAACATTGCAGGAGATGAACAGTCACAGCTCAGTGAGTAAATACAAGAAGTAACAGCACGATGGGAAAGGTTGTCCCAACGTGTCCTCCAGTGTGGGTTCATTCTTTAATCATTGCTTTTCCTTTTTTTTTTAATGAATTTCAGAATTCCTCTAGGACACCACACACCTCACATTGTGTTTTTTGATTCTGGTTGGATTTTAGACACTTACTGAAAACCATTTCCCCCATTCCTTCTTCCTCTGCTTTCTCAGAGGAGAGAGGTAAAAAAAAGCAGTTAGAGACTTTTTGAGTAGAGATAAGAACTGGGAGACTTGTTTACTAACTTATTTTCATAGAAAACTAGAATCAAAGTGAATAGAACTTAAATTTATTGTTAACAAACTAAAAGCTAAATTTATTGCTAACAGAATGAGAACTAAAGAGTAAGAGAATAAAATGGTCTTAAAACACAACACTTTTCTTCCAATTCCCCCTTCCTTCCCCTTCTCAGGGAGATGAGAAAAGGGAGAAAGTCACAGCCAGCGGCTGCTTCTGCGGCTGTTCAAATCCATCCTTTGGACAGACACTCTTTCCAATTCATTGTCCTGGGGGGTCACTTTTCATCAGGCACAGGGATCTCTCTCTCTCTCTGCCTTTTGATGGTCTCCATGGGCTGCAAGGGGACAACTTGCTTCCCATGGTCATTGGTACAGGATTATTTGGTTGTTTTTGTGCTCTTTTGTTGTTCTGCCAGTACACAAATATCCTTTAATAAAGGGCTGTCTCTCCTCAGGCACAGCCCTGTGGAACTTAGCAGAATCACACAGAATATTCCAAGATGGAAGGGACTCACAGGGATCATCGAGGAATCCTGTACCAAAAATGCCCCTCAAGGAAAAGGAAACAGTCCGGTATTCCTCGCTTTTTGGCGCAATTCCAATCCCGGTCAGCAGGGGCCGCTGTTGGATCACCGGAGGGGCAGAGCCTGCAGGGGCTCCCTGACAAGGGCGATTTTCGCCCCCGACACCGAGAAGGGCAAGAGAAAGGGGATGTTTCTGCCTCATCCAAGGAGAAGGGTCAGGTGAAATGTCCCCCTGGAGCAGCTCTCTGCCTCCAGGAGTTTTAACCAAAACCTGCTGCACGGGGCTCATGTGGGGACATCAAACCCAGCCCACATGGGAATGTGCAGAGCTCTTCTTTTCTAAAACTTTAACATTAGGACAAACCTCTGTCTGCCAACTGATGACAATTTGGATGCAGGAACAGCTGTGTCCCTGTGACCTCACATGGTATTTTAATGCTCCAATGGCATGGGCCTTTCTGGGTCCAGCCATGGCTAAAAATTACTTTTAGTTGGAATTTAAGTTTGGAAAGAAAATCCAAGGAAAGAAAGGAAGGGCAGTAGAACAGTATGAATACGAAGGTTTGAGGGTCTGGTGGATGTCTCAGCTGAGCTCAGGCCGCAGACATCTCCCCCCCCACCCCCTTGTACCTTCACAGTCCTTTCATGTCTCCCCAGCCACCCCTTTGTATCTCCAGGGCTGTCACTGGGCAGCTCAGCCCCATTCCAGGAGGGACTGTGGGAGGCAGAGGTGCAGTCAGGGACAGAAATCCATGTTTGTTTTCCCCAGGAGCAGAAGCACCTGAGCATTGCACACCCCCAGAGCCCTGAGCACATCAGGGCCTCTGCCCCTGTGTGCCTGTGCAGCCAGGGGAGCATCGGGGTGGGCACAGAGAAGAGCACACCCGCAGCTGGATCCCGTGGTTTATGGACACACAGCTTCCTTTGGACACAGGGCATGGAGATGTCTTCACTCGAGGGGCTCACGTCTCCATGTCCAATCCAGGGAATAGATTGGACCTGGATTTATCCATCAGAAATTGTCAATACATGTGCTAGTCACAAAGATGCTTTGGGATCAAGGCATCCAGAACACATTTGTGATGGGCCTGGGCCTGGTGGAAGGGCTGGGTGTGGACATGTTGGCAGGGCCAGGGCTTGTGGGGAGGTGTTGCCCTGCCAAGCCAAGCACTGACAATCCCCACCAGAACTGGTGCAGACGACTCCAGGGGTTGGCTCAGGGCAGATTCCTGAACACAGGGACAAACCCTCTGGGAGTTACAGGGATGTCTGTAAATCCCATGTGCCATGGGAGGTGCAAGGGGGGTTGGGAAGGGAAAGGAGGAGAACACGGGGAGAGCAGGAGCTGGAGGAGCAGCCCCAATGCTCCCAGCTCCCAGCCCTTGCCCAGCCCAGCAAAGCCCAAGCAAGCCCAGCCTGGACCTGCCAGCCCCATCTTCCCAGCTCAGGAGCTCTGTCAGAGAGAACTGGCCGGGCTGGGCGATTCTCCCTGGGCACTGGCTGTGCTGGAGCTCCCTGGGCTGGCTGAGGGAGGACCTCACCAGGACAGAGGTTGTGCTGCTGTTCAGTTCTTGCACGTGAGGCTTGAGAAGGAAAAAAGAAAGCTCTTTATCTGCCCTGCTGGCTGCAAGCCCTGCACAAGCCTCTGGCCCTGGGATACAGGAGAGCTGCAGGGAGCTGGGCCCTTTGCCTTCAGTTTGGGTTTGATTCTTTTCCCCAGTGGTCCCTGCCCCACCAGGGGGCCCGGGATGCCCCATCTCCATCACCCCACAGCCCCACAGCCCACAGGGATTGCTGCTCAG
>NW_020958388.1:4153-5943 GCF_003031625.1 Empidonax traillii | reverse complement strand
AGTGAGGAGGTCCTGGTCTGTACTGGTCTGTCCTGGTTTGTACCCCCAATCCCCAAAGCCCCTCCCCAGCTCCCCCAGGACCCTCCTGGACCCCAAAGCCCCCCAGGCCCCTGCCTTGGTCCTGCTGCCCCTTGAGCATCTCCAGCTCCTGCAGAACCAGCATTTCATGAGCAGATTTGCAGCTGACACTAAGCTGGGGGGTGTGTTGATGTGGTGGAAGGCAGGAGGGCTCTGCAGAGGGACCTGGACAAGCTGGATCCATGGGCTGATTCCAAGGGGATGAGGTTGAACCAGGCCAAGTGCAGGTCCTGCCCTTTGGCCACAGCAAGCCCCGGCAGCCCCAGGGCTGGGGACAGAGTGGCTGGAGAGCAGCCAGGCAGGAAGGGAGCTGGGAGTGTGGAGGGACAGGAAGCTGAACATGAGCCAGAGTGTGCCCAGGGGGCCAAGAGGGTCAAGGGCTACTGGCCTGGCTCAGGCAGAGTGTGGCAGCAGGAGCAGGGCAGGGATTCTTGACCTGCACTCAGCGCTGGGGAGGCCACCCCTGGAGTGCTGTGTCCAGCTCTGGCCCCTCAGGTCAGGAAGGACATGGAGGGGCTGGAGCAGGGGCAGAGAAGAGCAAGGAGGCTGGGGAAGGGACTAGAGCACAAGTGCTGTGAAAACAGGCTGAGAGAGCTGGGGTTGTTGAGGCTGGAGAAGAGGAGGCTCAGGGGAGACTTCAGAACTGTCCCCTCCCTCCAGGACACTCCCCCTGAAATCCTCAGGGGAGCCTTTTGTGTCTATTGGTGGTTACTGCTTCATCCTGGGGACCTGAGGGCCCCTCTGCAATCCCATCCCTGGGGCACAATCTGCTCTCCAGAGCTCGACTGACTCCCTGCAGACTTTGCAGGGCAGTCTGTGCTCGCAGCTGCATCCTGAGCCCGAGGTCAGTTTGGATCCCCGAGTGCTGATCCAGCCTGGGGACCCAGGGGATCCTGTGCCATTCCATCCGTGCTGCAGGAGTCACCCTGCTGGCCTGGAGTCCCTGCAGAGGAACAAGTGCCATCTCTGTGTTTGGGAGCTGCCGAGAGTGGAGGGCGGAGCGGGCGATGGCGGAGCTGGGGGACCCCCGGCAGGCTGGAGGGGGAAGCACGGAGGGGGAGGAGCCCCGGGACCCCCGGGAGCCTGAAACGGGGGGAGCAGAGAAGGGGAAGCCTGGAGAGTGGGGACCCCTGGGATCCCTGGGACAACAAGGTGGAGAACCTGGAGAGGAGGAATGTCTGGGAAGGTGGCACCACAAAGGTGAGAGTCAGAGGAGAAGGGACCCTTGGGACCCCCAACACTCCCAGCATCCCTAAGTGGGACCCTCAACGTCCCAGACAGGGGAGACCCTCTGAACCCCAGGGGGAAAAAAACAGAGGGGGCAAACTCATGGGAGAGATTTTTTTGGCTCATCTTCATATTTTGGAGTATTTCTTTTTCTCAATCGTAACTTTTTGCAGTTTGGGGAAGGGGGGTCAACTCGCTGTTTCTGAGGGGTTTTTTTCCCTCAGTGGTTTGGGTTTTTATGGTTTGAATTTTGTGTTTTCTTCCCAGCAGGATTTGTCCTTCCCAAAGCTTGGGCGGATGAAGGAGGAGGCTGCAAGGAAGAGAAAGAGGCCGCAGGCCCCCAGGGAGGTGAGGAGGAAGTCAGTGAACCTTCGGCCCTGTCTTGTGGTGCATCTGTTGAGCAGCCTCCCAGCAGGGAGAAGGCCATCAGGTGCTTGGAATGTGGGAAGAGCTTCAGCTCGAGCTCCAACATGATCCGACACCAG
>NW_020958388.1:0-2308 GCF_003031625.1 Empidonax traillii | reverse complement strand
AGAGAACGAGGAAAAAATAAGAAAAGGTTGGAAAGTGCTAAGATTATTTCTAGAAGCAGAGAAAAGATTCTACCAAAAACTTCCTTTTTCCACTGCACTGGTCTCTTTGTGTGGGGGAAGAGAAGCAGTTTCTGCCTTTTTTTTTTCTGTCCCTGCAGCTTTTGGATGTTGTCTCTGTAGCTGCAGGGGCTCTGACAGCTTTAGTTCTCTGCAATGCACCAGGTGTGGTTTCACCGCTCACGCCCCTGTCCCAGGCCCTGCAGGGTCTCAGCTCAGCCAGAGCTTTGAGCCCTCAGAAATATGGTCAGGGTAGAAGGATAAGGTAGAACTGCCACATGTGGCACGGTGGTCTCAGCTCTCTCCAGGCCGGCACAGTTCCAGTCTCCGGTGGCAGGCAGGCAGCATGCGGTGGCGGAGAAAAGGGGAGGGGAGGTGGGCAGAGATTCTCGGCTACAGTCACCAGTTCTTCTCCCTTTCCTCTCCCTGATTTTCCAAAATTTGTCCTCAAAGTTTATAGTGATCAAAAGAGGTTATATGTGGTTTCTTGGCACGTAACCAGTTCAGATGTTGGAGGAGATACGATAACCATAAACAATGGCAGGGTCTTTTGGCAGGAAAAGTGCTGTAGGAGGTGCTGTGAACCTGTGGCAGAGAACTGACAGAGAGTGTTTGATATGAAGTTTTTGACTGGCAGAAATAATGGAGTAACAATTTTTGGCATTTCTGTATTATCTGTGTGTTACAGATGGTTGCCATGGTAACCAACATAATAATGGGAATGCATAATGGTTGCCATGGTAACTGACCATAGCAAAGAGATAATGTGATGGTTGCCATGGTAACCGACTTCACAATCAGAATGCATAATGGTTGTTGTATTAAACGACCCTAGCAATGTAAATGCTCAATGGTTGCCATGGTAACCTACATAACTATTAATGCTCAATGGTTGCCATGGTAACCTACATAACTATTAATGCGTAATGGTTGCCATGGTAACCTAGGTAACATTGGGAATGCATAATGGTTGCCATGGTAACCGCGCTCACAATGAGAATGCATAAAGGTTGCCATGGTAACCGCTTGTATCAATGAGAATGCTTAATGGTTGCCATGAAAACTGATGTCACAGTGGGAATAGATAATGGTTGCCGTGATAATGGACGTAACGATGAGAATGCATAATGATTGTGACGGTAACCAGTGTCCCAATGAGAACGCGTAATGGTTGCCATGGTAACCTACGTCACAATGAGAATGCATAATGGTTACCACGATAACCGCTTGTAACAATGAGAATGCACAATGGTTGCCATGGTAACCACTTTTAAGAATGAGAATGCATAGTGGTTATCATGGTAACTGGGATAACAATGAAAATTCATAATGGTAGCCATGGTAACCTAGGTAACAATGGGAATGCACAATGGCTACCATGGTAACCAACATAGTGATTCACATGCATAATGGTTGCCATGGTAACAATGTATCAATGGGAAATCATAATGGTTGCCATGGTAACCGAGGTCACAATGAAAATGCACGTTTGCCATGGTAACCGAGTTCACAATGAGAATGCATAATGGTTTCCATGGTAATTGATGTCACAGTGAGAATGCCTAATAGTTGCCATGGTAACCGATGTAACAATGAAAATGCATAATGGTTGCCATGGTAACCGATGTCAGCCTTGGTGCTGTGCCCACTGCCCTGGGGAGCCTGTTCAGTGCCCAACCACCCTCTGGGGGAAGAACCTTTTTCCAAGATCCAGCCTTACCCTGCCCTGACATAACTCCAGGCCATTCCCTCAGTCCTGTCCCTGGTCCCCCCAGAGCAGAGCTCAGGGCCTGCCCCTCCTCTGCCCCTGCCCAGGAAGTTGTGACTGCAGTGAGGTCTCCCCTCAGTCTCCTCTTCTCCAGCTGAACACACCAAGTGCCCTCAGTGTCCTCACACGCCTTCAAATCCAGGCCCTTCCCCATCTTTGCTGCCTCCTTTGGACACTCTCCAATGGCTCAATCTCTCCCTTCCATTGTGTCCCCCAAACTGCCCCAATGCTGAGGTGAGGCCACCCCAGGGCAGAGCAGAGAGGGACAATCCCCTCCCTGCTGTCCCCAGCACAGGGATGTCCCTCCTGGCTGCCAGGGCACTGCTGACTCAGGGACAACTGGCACCCACCAGCACCCCCAGGGCCCTTTCCCAGCTCTGCTTCCCAGCCTCTCATTCCCAGTGTGTCCGTCCAGCCGGGGTTGCCCCATCCCAGGGCACAATCCGGCCCTTCCCCCTGGGGAAGTTCTCAGGGCTCCTCCAG
>NW_020958387.1:11636-14513 GCF_003031625.1 Empidonax traillii | reverse complement strand
TACCGTGGAGTCTGTAAGGTGAAGGGTCCTGTCTGGACCTAACACCAGGGAATCTTTTGCGGCCGGGAACAGGGAACAAATTATAAATGAAAATATATTTCTCTGTGCCATGTGGATACAGAGAGGCCCTCCAGGACTTGCAGCGTGGGGATGATGCAAGACCCCCCTGTACAAGCCCAGGGGAGATAGGTGACAACCAGCCAGGGGGTAACACCCACCTCCAAAGCAAGAAAGTTGCCTTTTAAGGCAATAAACGGACACTGAATGAATATTCAACAACTGATATCGAGAGGGTACAAAAAGCACGGTTTTCAAACAAGGTGTGTGTGTCTCGGGCGGGGCACTTGCCCCCTAGACCACCCAGTGCTGTTTGCTTTATTATCGCTTGCTTAATAAATTTATCAATTTTAATTGGAATTGAGTTGTCTAAATTCTTAAACTAACTTATAACAATTTGGTGCATTGGCCGGGAATCCAAATTGCTTTGGTCTGAACTCCTGCAGAGATAGGGTGGCGCCCTATCTCTGGATAGGCCTGCTCTGAAGGCTGTTCTTACCAAACTCTGGATCAATGAACCCAGTAAAATTTCGATAATAAAGCAAAGAAATCTGCAGACACCCTTAAATTTTGTGCACGAAGACCAACGAAGACCCCAGGGAGGGGTAAGTATAGAGTTTTCTTTTTTAGTGAGCCGTTTGGTTGGGGGAGGGAATCCTAAGGTGTGCCTGTGTGAGAGGTCTCGGTACGAGACCAAACGAGTGTGAACTCTCCTGTAATGCAGTCCCACAGCCCGCGAGGGAGTGGGTCATGACTGGGAGGAAGCAAGTGTATGTACTTTTCAAGGCGCCTTAGAAGGTGGGACAGAAGAAAAGCAAGCCTTCTGGATCCCATGGGGGAGGGCGATATCTCCCCACAAAGCCCATTAGGATGAAAGATAAAACAGTGGAGTAATTCCGCTAGGAAGAAAATTAAATCTAAGAAAAAGATGATATGTTATTATATAGAAGCTTGGGGAGAAAAGTCATACTCTAATCCCCATATTATATGACCCGTATTTGAGTATTCTGAGGATTGGGTGTGTCAACAAGCCCAAAAACCCCAAATGTAAATCCCTTATGGCCCCCCCTCTATGCCCCTTATTACCCCCCTTTCCACAGACCTCTCTTCTGTCTCCTTTGTCTCCGAATGTCATCCTCTCCATGCCCTGACAGAGGCAGTGAGTGAGTAATGTATAAACATGTTTTTCTTTAGGCAATGTAAGCTTTATTAGTTAAATCTAGTTTGTCACTACTTTTGCATAGTTCTGGACTTCTGAGTATTTTCTTTAAATTCTTTCCTTTTTCAACTTTACTACACCAGGAAATTGTTCTCTGTATATGTGGTTTTTAGCAATAAAAATTTTATAATTCTCTTTAATTTATAATCTTCTCTACTTCTGTATAATATCTTTACTATAGTTCTGCAAAACTGAAGTTCTCTTTATATTCCACCTTCGTCTCTGTCTTTCTATCAGATATTCTACCTCTGCTTTTTATTTTTGATTACATTAGTTATCCTATGTCAGTAAAAAAAACAACTATACCAGAATATTTTAGTTAACTAGAACCTAAACAAATGCAAAAAAAAAAAAAAAAAAAAAATCCTCTTGTAACTGCCACTGTCTATTCAATGTAAACCACCAATCTGTAAGAATAATTTATTTAAATATATTCTAAATTCCTGCTGGAACACTTCCTAATCTTAGCCAGACTTCCAGTAAGGGGAAGAGGAGCAGAATACACATTTTCACACCTGCCTGTGAAGCAGTGTTTGTCTTTTTGTATAATACACCTCGACCCTCTAAACATCCTTGCAGTAAATGAAAAAGCAAGGAGGGAATTGCAGTGAGGACATGGGAGTGTGAGTGAAAATGACCAGTTTGGAATCAATTCCCCCTGAAAGAATCAGTCGCTGCTCCCACAGCACTATGTAATGCCCTATTACTTACCCCCCCCCCAATCCCTCATTAACCGTCTCCTTTCACAAACCTTTCCAAATTCCTTCAATTGTTCTTTACACAGAACTACTGAATTCCCCCCCCCCGCCACCCTTTTACAGTTTGTATATTCACCCACTGCCTTATCAGATCAAAAGTGAAAAAATCCTGAAAGCACTAAAACTCCTAGGACAAGATAGACAACCCCGAGAGAACTCAGAACTTTAATATTACAAAACCTCTTGGGAATAACAAAACAGTTAAACCAAATTTTGAAACCTAATATATAAACCTGGGAGAAAATGCAATCCAACACCCCTCCCAGTGGGAACTATACTTCACCCCTAAATTGGCAAAACACCTAAAACTTGGTTAAAACGGACTAAAGAAATCAAGTGAATAACGAAACAAAGGCCTCAAAAACTTACTAAAGCAAACCCAAAAAATATACATGAACAAGCCTCAGCAAATTGGCCCAAAGTCCAAATAATAAAATATTTTTTACAAAACAAAAGGTCATCTAAGACAAATTGTCCAAAAAGACACAAAAAAACCCCTAAAACCATTTAAGTAAACTTAAAAAAAAATAAAGAATATCAAAAACTTCATTATTTAATTCCTGGAACTAAAACATCATAACAAACTCTTAATAACACTAAGACCCCAGAACGAAAAATATAAATATCAAAATTCCTCAAAATTATAAAACTTTGAAAAAATATATATACAATATAAATGAAACAAAAAAAAAAAAAAAAAAAAAAAAAAAAAAAAAAAAAAAAAAAAAAAAAAAAAAAAAAAAAAAAAAAAAAAAAAAAAAAAAAAAAAAAAAAAAAAAAAAAAAAAAAAAAAAAAAAAAAAAAAAAAAAAAAAAAAAAAAAAAAAAAAAAAAAAAAAAAAAA
>NW_020958387.1:7907-11416 GCF_003031625.1 Empidonax traillii | reverse complement strand
AAAAAAAAAAAAAAAAAAAAAAAAAAAAAAAAAAAAAAAAAAAAAAAAAAAAAAAAAAAAAAAAAAAAAAAAAAAAAAAAAAAAAAAAAAAAAAAAAAAAAAAAAAAAAAAAAAAAAAAAAAAAAAAAAAAAAAAAAAAAAAAAAAAAAAAAAAAAAAAAGGAAAATTTATCAAACTTCTCATAGAACAAATTTAAATCTAACAACAAAAATCGTACCAAGATTTAAGACCACAGTGTTAAAAACTAAGAAAAGAAGAGGGAGGGGGAAAAGGGAGTGGCAGACAGACAAACCTAAAGAAATGGTGTCTGCTGTGATGAAAGAAAAAGTGTGCAGCTTTAATTTTGATGGTTTAGGAAGAGGAAAGGTACTTTTGTAGTCTTTGGAAGGAAATATAAGAACAGTGTTAGAATCATAAAAAGAAAAACAATTGCATGTAATACACTAATAAAGGAAAGTCAGAAAAAAAAAAAAAAAAAGGGGGAATGATGTTTCCTCTCTCCAAATGAGCTAGAAAAGAAAATGGGACTTCAAATTAATTGATTACTTAATACTTTTATTAAAGATCTGAATTGAAATTAGAAACTCTAATTTAAATCTCTACTTATATTTACCAGTGTAACATAAGAAAATGTTGTATAATTTTACTGTCAAAAACTTCATTTTTAAAAAAAATTATAACAAAAATCATTCCTAATATCGTAAGCTATTATAATCAGAATTCATATAAATGTATTAAATAATAACATAACATTACTTTCATTACATGTGTCTGTGCCTTTAAAATGTTTTCACAAATCTAAAATAATGCCAATTACTTATTATCTTAAAAAATATGTACGGAAATAATTTTAATGTATATTCTGTATTAAAAACCATACTTTAAACAAATACTTCAATATTAGTATCACCTATGCTTCTTCTCCATTCCACCTAAGGAGAAGACTTCGTGTACATCATGTATATAAACTAAATACCTATTAATTGCATCACACCTAATTTACCCTAATTTCACTAAGAAAATGTTTTTTCTTCTCACTAACCCTGTAAAGTAACTTCCAAGCTATTTACTACAAATCTGTTTATATTACCCTATATAAAATGTGAACATATCTTCAAAAACTCACTACAATACCCTTAATAAAAATATATATTAACATTTATATAATAACTACATCTATTTCTATTTTTATTTCTTTTCCATAAACTTATTTGGCATATTTCTTTAGAAATTCCTAACCTGGAAAAACTCGAAGTAAAACCTACCTGGCAGGGCAAATACAGCTGCCCTGAGTCAAATTTCATTTCTATGAATTACAAGGGAAACAGAAATAAAGTACTTTCTTTTTTCCTTCCTAAACGCAACTTTCAATTAAAGAATAATTTTCATATATCCTTTATACTAAAACCCATGTTTAATTGGAAAAAGAAAAAAAAAAAAAAAAAAAAAAAAAAAAAAAAAAAAAAAAAAAAAAAAAAAAAAAAAAAAAAAAAAAAAAAAAAGAGTTGGGGAAGTCCCCTGTGCAAAAGCAAGAAAGAGATAAAGAAATGTAAACAACTGAGGAGCTCTCGGAATGGCCTCGGAGTCTCAGACACTTCCAAAATTTTTCGGAAACAATCAACATTTTTAAGCAGTGTGTTTCTTATATGTAGTGTGTCTATAGGTGTATGGACCTCATGAAGATAATTTGTAAGTAAAGTGTGTTGTTTGAGTAGTAAGAAGTATGAACTAATTTACTAACAAATTATTTATGAAAGCAAAACCTCTCTCGTTATAGGTGAGAGGGGGTGGGAACATACGTTGTGACAACATTCTTGTAATGAGTACTAAAATGTAGAAGTTTGCAAGGACAATAGAAAAGTTTTTGAAGGGATCTATGACAAGGTAGTTTTTGTTGGTTAAGCATGTAAGAAAAAGTACAGAACGCAGTGATGTGGAAAAGGGAACCATTCTTAAAACAACAGAGAGTCTGTGTGCCAGGGCAGAGAGCAAAAATAACTTGAGAGATTTGAATATAAGAGACAAGACAAGGAGTAATAAATTGTTGAGATTGTGTTGTAAAAGACTGAGCACTGATTATTATCAGAGTCTTTGGAAGTGAAGGAAGTTTAGATAAAAGATAAGTTGTTAGAAGAGCCAGAGGAGGGAGAAAGGGAAGGATTGTTGTGTAAAGGAGGAAAATGAATAAAAAAATGTGGCCATGCATTGAGAGTTGAGAGTGAGTCGAGTTTATCCTGTTGGCTAGAGTGTCCTGTCGAATTTCACCTAACATGATTGTGACCTGGGGGGGAGGTCTGTCTCTTCTCCCAGACAATCAGCAGTGAAACAAAAGGGCATAAGCTTGAGCTCTGCCAGGGGAGATTTGCAGACAGAGTAATCAAGCATTTAAATGATTCACCATCCCTAGAAGTGTTCAAAGTAAAACTGGATATGCCACTAAGTACCATGATCTAGTACTCACAATGACATTGAATCAAAAGTTGAACTTGATAATCTTAAAAATCTCTTCCAACCTAATTAATTCTATGATTCTATAATTCTGTGATTTCATTAACTTTTAAGTCCAATAGTGCGTGCGTGGAGGAAACAATGCCAGCCGAGAATCCAGCGCTGCGTGCACATGCTAAGTGCCGGCCAAATGCCCAGCTGGTACACTAAAACAACAGAACAACACCAAATGAAGATACACTACTCCTGGAAGGCGGTAATGCAGAGAAATCTCTGGTCCCCAATGAAATAAAATTGTTATAAGACTAATACCATGTTTTAACCACCAGAAAAAGTAGTCCTTCCTATTTTTATTAACTCCATAATACCTGGGTTTCTTAAAAGCCAAAGAACTGATGGAGCATAAATAACTAAGCACAAGAGGCAATCAAGGCCTAAATAACCAAGCCCAAGAACAAACAGCAATGCCAAGGGGCAATGCCCAAAAGCATTAATAAACACCAATATTGAAAACTAGTGGCACCACAGAGGGCAAGACCAGAATAGCCGCTATACTTGCCACAAGAAGATATCTCTCTCCTGCTGTCGGCGGCAATCCGATAGGCATGGAACGTGGAAGTATATGCTATACCAGACCTCTGTTTGCCTTAACTATATTCCTACTAGTGGTCATTGCCAATGATCACTGCCAAAAGTGCTATCAAAACACATACTATGACACAACTATGGTAACTGCCTCTAATACAAAGTAATAAGCTCCCATTAAAAACAAATTAGGGTTTTTTTCTTATTATATACTGTCTTTAAATTATTGTTTTTACCTTGTTAATTCCATGTTTTATAAGATTAATTTCTAGAAATCCAACTAACTACAATATCTGTAAATTCAAAAAGCGTCACAGCAAGAAGTACCACAGCCCAAATAACCATGATCCTGCATCTGACTCCCGAGCAAACTAAAGACATGAAGAAAAACACGGAAACTACTCCTCAACGAGCCCAAAACATCATACAAATTTAACATAAAAAACCTTGTAATAAAACCATTTAAAAAAAAAAAA
>NW_020958387.1:4808-7421 GCF_003031625.1 Empidonax traillii | reverse complement strand
AAAAAAAAAAAGGGGGATTGTGATAAATGAAGGCACCGGTTTTTATTCCAAGCAAATTAAAATAAAAAGGGGGTACTAACAAAGAACTATTTCTGTATGTTTACTAACTTCTAGGCGTACCGTGGAGTCTGTAAGGTGAAGGGTCCTGTCTGGACCTAACACCAGGGAATCTTTTGCAGCCGGGAACAGGGAACAAATTATAAATGAAAATATATTTCTCTGTGCCATTTGGATACAGAGAGGCCCTCCAGGACTTGCAGCGTGGGGATGATGCAAGACCCCCCTGTACAAGCCCAGGGGAGATAGGTGACAACCAGCCAGGGGGTAACACCCACCTCCAAAGCAGGAAAGTTGCCTTTTAAGGCAACAAATGGACAATGGATGAATATTCAACAACTGATATCGAGAGGGTACAAAAAGCACGGTTTTCCAACAATGTGTGTGTGTCTCAGGTGGGGCACTTGCCCCCCAGACCACCCAGCGCTGTTTGCTTTATTATCGCTTGCTTAATAAATTTATCAACATTTAATTGGAACTGAGTTGTCTAAATTCTTAAACTAACTTATAACAGTGGTGACATCACAGGAGACCAGTGACATCACAGGGGTCTGGTGACATTACAGAGACATCAGTGACATCACAGGCACATGGTGCTACCTCTTGGGACAGTGGTGACATCACAGGAACAGCAGTGACATTTTGAGGACACAGGGACAACCCTTGGGGACAACAGTGACATCACATGGGACAGTGGTGACATCTGCGGAGACAGCAGTGACATCACTGGAGATGACATCACAGGGGTAGCAGTGACATCAAGGGGACAGCAAAGAGGGCACAGGGACAGCAGTGACATCATTGGGGACATCTGTGACATCTCATGGGACAGCAATGACATCACTGGAGACCAGTGACGTCACTGGGGACAGCGGTGATATCACTGGGGATGTCGATGAGATCAGAGGGACGGTGGTGACATCATTGGGAACACTAGGGACATCCCTGGGGACACCAGTGACATCACAGGGACAGTGGTGACATCACTGGGGATGTCGGGGATGTTTGGGGGCCTTTGGGAGGGCACCTGCCTGGGGGGTTTTCATGCGAGCAGGGACGACTCAGCACACCAATGTGATGATCAGAGAGCGCCGTTGATTGGAAACAAGCAGCAGTCTTTGATCCAGTTTTCTAACAATACTCTTCTATCAGCTCTGTTTCTTTAACATTCTTTATGTCCTTTCCCACTCTGAGAGCGGGTACTGAGACCCTGTTTTCTATATCCAGTTTTGCTGCTGTTTCTCTTGGTAGATCTTTCCCATCCTGGTACCATCAGAAGGCCATCAGAACAACAGATCATGTTTTCACAATTGAAAAAAAAGATTATTTCTCACAGCAGCATTTCCTGTAGTTAGCAACATAAGGTTATGTTCTCACAGCTGCAGCATATCCTCTATGTTAGCACTAAAAATCCCTACACTTCCCCCTTTTTCTTTAAACAAAGCAGACACAGTTTGAGCCATTAAGCTGTGAAAACATTGAACCAGACATGGCAGAAAAATACCCACTCCTGGAAGCAGAAAGACAACGGGTGCCAACCATTGTACAATTTGCATAAGCTGATTCTGGGGGGGGCTTTGGGAGGGCACCTGCCCTTCAACACCAGGACTGCAGAGAACTGGGAAGCTTTACTGGCAGCACTGGGAGCAGCAGGCGGCTGGTGTGAGAGCAAAAGCAGGGCCGGGGGGGACACACGACCCCCCCAAACTCCAGGTGGGGATGGACTGGGGGGTCCCGGCTGGGCCCGAGGCCACGGGGAGGGGCTGCGGCCACCGCCGGCTCAGGAGCTCTGTGGGGAGAGAAAAGGGGGTGACAGCGGGCTGGGGGGGCAGGGGAGGCACACATGCTCTAGGGCGGGGTGAGGGAGCACGACCTCCAGGGAGCCCCCTTTACCTTCTCCCGCAGGTAGAAGCCGAGCCCCAGCGCCAGGAAGACAAAACCCAACACGAAGCCCCCGACCCCCACCAGGATCTTGCTGCGGACGGTGTCCTGTGGCATCTCTGGGGGGAGCCGGGGGGGGTCAGGACCACCAAAACCTCCCAGAGACAACCAAGGACCCTACAAACCCTCTCCTGGTCTCCCCCAGCCCACCCTGAATCCTCTTGCCAGTCCCTTCTGTATTAATTCATTTGAATCCATGCCCGGAGTAAAGACAACAGTCATTCAAGCACTACAAAAAATCTTTTATTGCAGTGAGAACAAAATTTAAAAAAAACCTACTGGCAAGGAGAATCAAAAGTTGAAAAATACAAACCCACTACATTATCAGTTGCCATGCATACAATACTACAAACAGCTTTTAGTACAGCATTAGCTAGTAGAAAGGGAATTAAAGGGATACAAAAAAAAAAGGATATGAAATGTTTCCTTTCCCTGTTGCTTCCTACCAATAAACTGTGCTCACCTGCACAGACAGGCCAGGCCTACCAGGCTCTGCAGGGCTGGTCGGTGCCCGTGCTTGGCGGGTGTCCCCGCGGAGCAGCACAGTGTGGATGGAAGGATGAGCATCGCTCCCCCCAGCAGTGCTGACACCCCATTCCATCAGCTCTACATTAC
>NW_020958387.1:0-1006 GCF_003031625.1 Empidonax traillii | reverse complement strand
TTTGTCCTCCGTGCTCTCCGTCCTCAGCTCGGGGCCTGGGGCAGGAAGGAAGAAGGACAGGCAGGGGATTTGCCTCCGGCCCAGAGGGAAGGCCAAGGACATCCCCCCCAAATTTGGCCCCCACAGGCACCACAAGACAGGGCCAAAGGGGCACTGACTTCCTCCTCACCTGCCTGGGGGGCCCGTGGCCTTTTCCTCTTCCTTGCAGCCTCCTCCTCCATCCGCCCAAGCTTTGGGAAGGACAAATCCTGCTGGGAGGAAACAAGGGCTGAGCGTGTTGGTCTGGGGGTTTCTCCTGCCCAAGTCCATCTCTAGAACTCACCAGGCATCCTGGGACCATAAAAATCTCCAAAACACCAAGATTTAGCCCAAAAAAACCAGTCAGGAGCTCCTCCTCTCTGGTCTCTCCACTTTGGGATTCTGCAGGTCCCCCCTGTTTGGGCTGCTGGGAGTCCCGTGTGTATTTGGGGTCTCCCCTCTATGGGGTCCCTGCCCTCTCCAGGCTGCTGGGGGTCCGAGGAATCCAAAGCTCCCCCATCTCCCAACTTCAGGGTTCTGGGGGACATCCCTCTCCAGCACCCCCCTTTTTCAGGGTTCAGGCATCTCTGCCCTCTCCCCACCTTCCTGCTGCTGGAAATCAGCACTTTGGAGCCTCATCCCATTGTTTGCTCCTACTCTTCCCTATTATTATTGGGATCCCCCTGCACCCCTTTTTCCTGGGCACTGGGACCCCCTGCCAGGCCATTCCCAGTTTTCCGGCCTACAGACCCCCCTTTCTTTGATTCCAGGACCCCCCTGCCTCCTCTTTCCCAGTCTCCCCACCTCTCCTAGCCCTTGGATCCCCCTTTTCCTTAACCCCCATTCCCAGCCATCCCAGGTCACCTCACCCCCAGCCCCCCTTTCTTTCCCCCCAGCACCCCCTGAAGCCCCTTCCCGGCTCTCCCAGGTCTCCCAGTTCCCCCTTTTCCTTCACCTTGGGACCACCCCAGCCCCCAAATCTCCGGGT
>NW_020958386.1:10746-14543 GCF_003031625.1 Empidonax traillii | reverse complement strand
GTTTGAATCATCATCACTTTTCTGGAAGTTCTATAGAAATAATAGATTACTTTTTTGTCAAAACCAAATAATTTTGACACTACAAAAAAAAAATCCTAGTTTTGTTGTTTTTTCCCATTAAAAATAAATAGAATAATAGAGAAAAACAGATCTTTGTATTATTTTTCCTCCTGACCTTTTTTTCTTTCTGGTCTCTCTCTGAACAAAGATGAGAAAGGATGCCTGAGCCATGGAGAAAATGCCTGGTCCACCAGTGGAGCTGGGAGAGGTCTGCAGGAGTCACAGGGCTCCACACCTGCCCACTGGACACAATGACAGCATTGATATTTTCAGCAGAACTAGCAAGAACTCATGACATACTAATGACCAGCAAGAGGCTGAGACAACTGTTAGTCACAAAAGAAGGTTTTAGCAGTGAATTGAAGTCAATAAATCAATATGTACTATTTTCTCTTTTGGATGTTTGACAGGCATGAGAGTCTTTGCTACCCTTTTATCCTGAAAAGGATAACTCTAACTCTAAAGGATAGCAAAAGGATTTTAAAGGGATAACCCCTTAAAATTAATCTACTTTTAGGAAAAGAAAAATTTTGAACAAGCTGTGCATATTCAGCTGATACTGAAGTAACGTTTGACTAGTAATAAATAAATTTCTCTCTAATCATAGGCTACAGATGCCTGGCAGGACCAGCTGTGTGCAACTTAGTGCAACTTAGAAAATATGTTTATTTGAATCTCAACCCCCACAGGAGGGCACATCCACCAAGAAACTACCATAAGACTGCATGGTCTCCATCCCAGGTGTCCAAACTTCCTGGGTGTTTCTTCTACTCAGGCCAAAGTCTGACCAAACTTCAAAGCAGAAACAAAATGAAGAATGTATTTTAACCTATCTCTTACTTTCAGTTCAATTTCTAGTGATTTTTCCTTTTTATCACTTCAAGGGTTTCATTATGTGGGAGGAGAAAGTATCAAAAAAGTTCAAACTCCTGTGCCTCTTATTGTGGAACACAAACAAGGCATCAACGCTCGCTGTGAAGTCTCAGAAACAGGACTGGCCAATTCCCCGAGTTCAACTTTTGTCTTTGTTTTCTGTGCCCTAAGAAAGTCACTAAGAAGTGCCTCAGGATTTGACAGAGCTTAAGAAATCCAATGTGCCTCTTTTTTTATAGGCAACAACTTTTTTTATAGAGTGTTAACACTGATGTAGACAGGAAAAAGATAGAAAGGTGCAGTCCTCGTGTGGCCATGGATCCTGCTGCTATTGGGAGAAACAGAGAGCATTGAGGCATGGAAATTGAAGCTGAACAGAAAGGGAGAGAAATGCAAATCAGTCTATGAAATGTGTTCGCAGTTGAAGACCTGAGACTATGGAAATTATAGGTTAAAAGTTCAGAAAAAAAATCATCCTGGTCAGCGTCTTTTCAAATTAAAACATCACAAGAAACCATCATGGATGTCTTGAGGGAAACAAGCTAGGATTAGCACAAGGCTGCATATACTAAGTGGGTATTTTCCGACTTCCCTCATTTCACTGCAGCGCTGTAGAAGAGACAGAGCTCTGGTAAAAGCATTCCCACCATATCCACTTGTATTGCCATGACTTATTCACGGAAAAGAAAAAAGCAAATTAAATATCTGTACAACCGATTCCCACTCTTCTATCTGTCTAAAAGAAGGTTACAAAATTGTTTCATTACAGCAGGTACCAAGGAACACATATGATGACTCTGCAGGTGGCAATTTGTAAGGGACATATAAACACTACTACAGAAAAGAGACATATCCTCACGTGCTCTGAAAATACTATATTTTGTATGTTGACTGACTTCTGCAAAGCTTGATGATAATTTTATTCTTTTTTTTTTCCAAATGCCAGCTCTTGTGTGTTCAGTAATATGTACGAAATCCTCAGCTTTGCTCAAAAATAACATTTCCTGAGCCCTCCCACTGGGCATTGGTGGGAAGCAGAGTTAAAAGAACCAGACCTAGAAGGTTCCTTCACTTTCTTGTAGCAAAGTAAATTGGTCTCCTGCCTATGTGCAATGTTTTCCTGTGACGTCAGCACAACTGAGGAGCAGTGTAGCTGTGGAACAGACGTAACTCACCCAGGGCCACAGCTCTCACTGGGCTGTGGCTGCTGCTGACACCGAGGAGCAAAGGAAATGCAAAGGACCCCCGCATCCAGCATTGGGATAACTAACCCTGTTTTTCTCATATTCCTTTTAAGTTAAAAGGACAGCAAGTGGTGACATTTGAATGCCATTCTGTCTGTTTATAGTACATTTTCCTTCCAAACCAGAAGGAAGAAAAATAAATGCAGATAGTCAGAAATTGACAAAATGGATTGAAAACAGGATGCCTGTGTCCCTAAGTCCCTAACTCTGTTCCTTGCAGCTTTCAGGTACTGTGGTTTGCTTTTGCAGGGATGTGACCTTAGCAGCTTTGCTCCCTTGGGCCAGCCTGCTCACTGTGCTTCCACACACAGCCCACTGGTTCATAGGGGCAAGTCAGGCAGCTGAGTACAGCTCTCAGTTTAGCTAAAAGTATCATTTGAAATCTCCCAGTACCTTAGATACATAGCAGTGTCTGTTTACTTCAGAGACCCCCTAATCAACTCTCCCCAGTAACCCAGAAGTCTGAAAGAGATTTATCTTCCTGTCTCAAGTCCCCATCTGCCAACTCTAAAGTGCAGCCTGTCCATCTGTGACTCTCAACATCAGCTAATTCAGAGAGCCACTTGTTTGGAAAAATACATCAAGACACTAGAGACAGGGAGAGGGAAATGTATCTTAAAGCAAACAAAATAACCAAACAATCAGTAAATATGACTGAGGTCAACAGCAGAGCAAGTGAAAATGCAAGCATCAGCTTCCTTTCTCCAAAGAACAACAGAAAAGAGAAGTCTAATCCACTACACAGATGTCTGATATCCTCACCTCCTTTAGTGGGAGGAATGATACAGCGTTATCTTTCACAAGGAAAAAATGAAATAAAGACCAGCTATTTGTTCTTACTCTGAAGTTTCAAACATCACCTCTCTTTCACCAGTTCACCATGGCTGATTTTCCACCATTGAAGCTGCACTTCCTAACAAAGCATTGAGGGTTACATAGTCACCAGAACCAATTATGACTAGAATATTGAGCTGTGCTGTCTGCTTGCCTAGAAAACTATCAGAAACTTGGATGGAAAGGGTGCTGCACCAAGTCTGTTTGGGGTATGGCCAAGTTCATTCAATCTAGTTTGATCAGCCCCTCATTAACAGTCCTTTTATAGTTGTCGTTATTAGTGTTGAGTGGATTAGGGAGGTGATGGTGTATGTTCATGGAACATAACTGCTAGCCCCTAGCCTGCCTGAAATTTTAATCACTCAGCTTCACTGCACTTCCTCTCTAGTCTTTCAATTCTGGATTTATTCCCTAAAATTGCTTTCCTTGAGAATTTTACAGCTAGCTAATTGACTTTCTGTTCCTTCTCTTGCATTGTGCATGAATAAGGTCTTTTCGAAGTCCTGCCAGCAGCTCCTTCCTTTAATGAAAGTACTGTATTGTATTCATAAACCACCTGAATAGAAGGAAGGTTCACAAAAGCCACAATAGTGTTTAGAAGAGGAATAATCATTGAACAAATACAAAGCATTATATATAATCTTTATAAGAGCTCTAATTCATATGAAAATGGCTGAGACATGCTGCTAAGGAGGACTGGATTCTATCATATGCTGAAGTGGCAAAGCTTTAAGAAAAATTTACAAGAAACATATTCTCTTTCTTCTTTTCTCTCCTTTTTTTTTT
>NW_020958386.1:2328-8693 GCF_003031625.1 Empidonax traillii | reverse complement strand
AACTATTTATCTTTTCTATATCATATTCACAACAGATGTTTTTCCCCTTGTACAATAATTACTTGTACTCTGTTCCCATTAGGTATGCACTTCGAGAAAAATGATATGATTATTATTTAGTTGCTTTTAGCCTGAAGGATTGTATTTTAATCACTGAATCATGATAAAATAATACAGAACAAATCCAGAGTTGGGGCTAACCATCTACCTATGGATAGAGTTTGGAAGGGATGATCCTGATGTTCAATTACAGTTCTGGAAGTCAGCATTGATTTCCTGGTCCCCTGCTTGCTGCAGGGATAAATAAAATCATAACTGAACTATTTTAGGCTATTAAAAGAGTCTCAGGAGGAAGAAAAACACTTAAATGGTCTGTCAAAAATAAATACTGTCAAATTGGTGTTAGTCAACTTTCCTTGAGCTCTTGTGGTTCCCTCTTGTCAGCAGTCTAAAAGGGCTGCACAGAGTTGCCTAACTACTGCAGTGCTCCTGAACCTCAAATCCCTCCCTTTCTAGCTTTCTTCAGCTCCTCCACTTGGGCACATTAATGTCACATCTTTGCTTCCTGTCTCACTGTTAAGATGCTAAGTGCCAGATGCAGCTGTTCAGGGTGGAATCTTTTATCATGTGTATGTGGTGTGGATCCCAAGGTTGCCCGGTACTGCAACTACTGCTTCACTAGATGAACGAGTGCTGAGCTGAAGCCCCTCCTGACACACTCACACCTTGGTGTGCAATCCAGCATGTCTCTCATGACTCCACAAACTTCCTCTGTCCTTGCACAACCCTCACTGTGCCAAGCCTCCCCCCTTACCCTTTGACTGCAGGAGTGGTCCCCATCATGTGAGGGCAATAAAGATTGGGAACCGCTGGTTAGAGGGATCCCCTTGACATGGTACCCTGGAGGAAAACTGCAGTGTTTTAGTGCTTGGCATAGAGCAGCACTGGGAAACAAAGCCATGCTGGTAATGCTGAAAGTCACATTTTAGAAATCTGTGGTGGACAAAGCCTTTGCTATTCAGAAAAAGCCCTAAGCCAAAGAGTCTGACCAAGGGTGCTTCATCCACTATCAGAATTAACACAGGAGAACAGAGCAACCAGAACTTCTGACTGATGCTGTAACAAATGGCTCCCACTGACTCTCACTCTGGAAGACAAACTTTCTCCAGCCTCTTTCATCCTCCTACACCATTTCCACTGTCCTCATCTGGTGCTAAGTCGACTGCTCTGGCTGTGCCATATTCTGACATTCAGTCATGATAATCCACTGCATTCGATGTGTGGGAGGGCCTCAAACTGACTCATCAAATATTAAATCTGGGCCTTTCAGTGCCATGTAAGAGGACTATTTTACTCCAGGCCTCAGTTGTGATGTAGCCAGTTACCAGGGACTCAGGCAGCTCTTGTCTTGATTTTTTCCTCACTATTAACAAGTCACTAAAGCTCTTATTCTTTTGTCTTCCTTTTGTAAACTTTTTTTAAAAGCCATAATACATTTATGTTTCATTTTTAACTAATAAGCAATGCTTCAGAAATGACTGTCTCCTCCAGCTGGAAACAGAAAATGTTCTTTTAGCTATTTGGCCTGAAGGAAGTTTATCTCCTGACTGTTGCTCTCCTTGCTACCACCTATTGCATGCAGATACACTGCAGCGTAAAGGCTTCTGCAGTAAAACTGAATGAACAGTAAAACTAGTCTGTCTTTGCAGACAGCCAGCTCAGCTACCTTTCATGTCATGTCACATCATAGGTGTAGATTTACTCCAATGAGGGAGTAACAAAAGATACCTTCAGCATTTCTGAGAGCTTTTGGCTTTGGTAAGGCTATTCACAGAAGTATTCCACACTTTACTTTGTGGTTTCTTCACTTGTATCATTCCTGCCACTGCACTTCAGTGTGAACGCCCTCAAATGTAAAAATTATGTTTAAACCAATTCCCAGGCACTGGAACCTGATGGTCCTTCCGTCAAAGCATTGCACTTATTTTCCAAAATTGCAGCAATCTCCCAAAATAATTCCCAAGCACAGTTTATGAATTAATACTAGCTGGAAACCATTCCCAGTGGCAGCATGCATACACCCACCTTTGTTTGGAGGCTGAGTATAACAGGGAGGACTGGTCACCCTGTGCGGCTGGGCTCAGAGCCAGAGGGTGCTTCTGTGCATGTATAATTCACTAACACGGATGTGGCCAAGCAGCCTGACAAAAAAGCACTTCATTCAGTGCCTTCATCTCACCCATTTATCTCAGTGCAACACTTCTGTCCTGTGCAACAGCCTGTTCCAAATGATGCCCTTTACGCACACAGCTTAAATCTATCCTCGTCAAAAATCACACTAATTTTCTACCAGTCTCAATGGCTGTGGGACCAGGTATACAGCCTCTCTGTTGACCCTACTCTGTGTCACTCAGCAAGACAAGCAATCAGTGCTGAGTGTTTCAGTGTGGTTATCTGTGTATACTACCAGGCTCTGAGTTGCAGCAGCATTGAGAACTGCAGGCAAAAACTGCCCATGGTCTTACTCTTCTCTCCCTTCACACTGAATACACAAAACCAGGACATGAAAGAGGAATAAGCAGGGTTTTCCTTGGCACACCATTTCAGTGTAGGAACCACACAGCCATCAGGCCAGACTTGGGACCCTAATCCAATCCTTTCATCCCTTCATGTAGCCTTTAGTACCCTGCCTGCATAGCTTGATGCTGGTGGCACTCATGGTGCACAGCTGCAACAAGAGGGAGGGAACTGAGCTCCACTAGTCAGATGCAGCCCTATACTCCAAATGTGTTTTTTTCAGGTGTTACTTCCCAGAGGAAGTCTGAGTTGCCTTTATAATGCTCTTTCATCTAAATATACTTAAAAAATAAAGACGATCCATCCGTCTAGTCTTATGGCTTTCTTTTTATATATTATATAGCAAGAGTTCTAAGAAACTCCTGTAGTAAGAGAAACAGAGGAGAAATATTATTGTCAGTCTCTTAACATTTACCTTCAGAAGGCAACTTTGGCTTTGTTCAGATGCCTGCCAAAAGTCGGATGAACAGTACAGAGATGTCTGCCAAAAAATACCAGTTCTCTGCCTTCTTCTCCTTCCTTTGGCCAGTTTTTTAAATCAGGCTGCACACTGGATCGTACATCATACATAAGAAGCTCCCAGTGAGTGCTTTTACCTCAGCCTATTTGTGTAGAGACGTTTCTGCAGTAGCATATGCATGAACCATATCTTACTTCTATCAGGAGGGACCTGCATCAGCATAAAAAGGGAAGACCTTACTTGACATTGCTGATTTTTACAAAAGAAAAGAAGGAAAACTAAAAGGTTTCTTTCCTTGAAAAAAAAAAAATAAAAATAAGCACAACAACACTTTTGATATATGTCAAAAGGAGCAAATAAAATGAAAACATGTTCTTTTCTCCTAGAATATCTAAGACAAGATTGATTATGTGTTAGAATTTACAGCACAAAGGAAAAAAGTTTGAAGGGTCGCTAATGTTAGAACAAGCTACAGCAATTCAGAGTCCCTGAATACATGGAAGAAAAACAGCAGTGACATCATTCAAACGTGTTGCAAGTTATTTAAGAAAGTTAACTCAGCCTTTCATCTTCAGATGAAAACCTACAGCTACAGCTAAAACCTACAGACTGAGTGGGCCATACATCCTGTGCCTGCATACACTCCCAGATATCCTATCTTCATTTCAGGGGATAAAATCATTGAGACAGATCCATCCTCACTTCAGAGACATAAAGCAAATGAGAAAGATGTTCCAGCTCATGAAATATTGTAGACTCCAAAGGAACACCAGTGGACGTCAGAAAGTTCCAATGAAGGAGGTAAACGCAGATTCTAGAATCTGAAAGTCATTTCTGCAGTCTGAGAACTCTCAACTTCTACAAACCATTCCTAAATTCCTGTTTTCCTGATGCAAAACAGGGTAGGTAATATAATGGAAATCACCTGAAACTTTTCCAAGCACTTTGGAAATGAGCATATCTTTGGATACCACTCAAGTAAATCATAAGGTTTTTAGGAAGGACCTAGAAATTATGGTCAAAGGAACGGAAAAGATATTGAAAATTGAGTGTTGGTTCAGAAGGTACGGACTGGCAGGGATAAATACAGATGGAAAATTTCCATATTACCTGCATGTCTCACTCTTTGGGAGCAGAAAGAAGACCTCCTCTGAAAAAGCATCTATTCTAGAGCTACTGTCAATGGCTACATTATAAAAGGTCACCATTAATTCCCAGGGATATTATGCACCTGGTTCACGAGACACATCATCCTGCATATTATAAATAATGGTGTTTGTGCCCTGAAGCTAAGAACCCAACTGATAAAGGATGTTGCATGGCCACTGTACAAGATACATTGGGCTCAGCGTGCAAACCTGACAGTCTCCAGACCAGCAATGTATAATTCAGAGCTCCTCTCCCTCCTCTTTGTCCATTTATTAAGAGAACATAAAGTGACAAAAGAGACATGGAAAGAGCTGCCTGTGCCTCTGTGTAGAGAAACAGGTGCCTTGAGCCATCCTGTGCAGTCTCCCTCAGCTCAGCTACAATGCATTTTACAGACTACAGGTGAGCATTTCCAAGGCCACTGCCAGAGCCCACCATCAGGTAAGAAGAGCTCACGCTGTGGCCCTCATGTCAGCCTCTGCAGTTGTAAGCTGAATAGATCCACTCTCTCTCGACCCTTTTGGTGACAGTAATTCCGAAAGGGAAGTGTGTTAATGGATACTTAACATACTGCCAAGTCCTTCAAGCATCTACTTGGAACACTGGCCAAGAGAGGTGGAAAATGCTTCTTTTCACTCATTTCAGACACATTGCTTTTCATTTTGAACCTCTAGTTTGAGATATCTGACCCTCTCTGACCTCTATTTTCTCCAAAATTTCAAACTCATAAATTCACACAAATCCAGTTCTAAAAGATCCAAGGCAGTTTATGCAAGGACTTCACAGATGAAACTACTGCCACCTCTATGAAGTGTGTAAGATGCAGACAGGCACTCACTGGGAGAGACTGGCTTCTCAGTCTTCCCTGTCACTTCACAACTTAAAAAAACTATCACGATGTGACATAGAAAGCTTAAAATAACAACTATTGCCGTTTAGAAATAGTTCTATTATTCATCACACATTCTTTGGGGTTTGTCCTTTTGTTTTTAATACTGAGGATAGTTTCATAAATATTGAAATGTTTGTTTCTTAATTAATGTTTTCTTGGCAGTTTATCCCTAATATATTGCTATAGCTAAAGCTGTCAATTAATTTATTGAATTAATTTAGCCTTTTTCTTGAAAAAAAAAATGCGTTTTGTGGGACATGATTGCTATTCAGGAGGATTTGCTAATATTTTTGCAATTTTCTGCACAGATCTTATAATAAGTACTCAGGTTTAAAAAGGAAATTATACTGACATATTTTGTCTCAAAGTATAGGGTAACCAGATAATTTTTCCTTTCTATCCAGTGGGATGGAAGCAATTCAGTTCTCAAATTGTTGATTTTTAAGTGAAGAACTAAGGAATTAGAGCAAAAAGCACTTTTCTAAAAAAACCCCCAAAAGTCCTACTGTTAAAAGAACAAAGGAGAGAGAAAAATAAAAGGAACAAGAGAATATCTAGAAACAAACTTTTCTTCGCATTTCTTTGATGCCCCAGTCTTGGCTCCCACTGATTTTAGTCAGCAGGCTTTGAGTCACTCTGAAAGTTTCTGAAATAGCTGCACTTGTCATCCTCCCTATTTGCCCTGTAAAGTTTACTTTGACCTTTGTATTACAGATCATCTTAGCGCTGGTTTAGCACATCCAGCATCCTTGTCACAAGTCTGCTGCCAGGGTCTGTTGCAGGGGAGTTTACTTCCTCAGAGTGAAATAGATGACATTTGCAGCCAAACACATTAAAAAAACCCAAAAGTAAATAAAAATACTCCCTCCAAGTTTTGATCCGTCCTGTTAGGTTTTGTTCTTATTTCTAAGCAGAGACAAAAACACCACACTCAGGTTGCAAGGGGAAGCAGAAAAGACACTACTAATGAAAACATCTTATTACAGCATTGCCACAGCTTCATCACCAAAATCTCCTCCAGCCCTATTGATCTTTCACTGAGTGCTACTTCTGTTAAAACTGACTTACTTTTTCATGATGTGTATAATTGCAGATGATACCAAGTTGGGAGGGAGTGTCGACCTGCCGGAAGGCAGGAGGGCTCTGCAGAGGGATCTGGATAGACTGGAGAGATGGGCTGACTCCAATGGGATGAAGTTCAACAAGGCCAAGTGCCGGGTCCTGCACTTTGGCCACAACAACCCCCTGCAGCGCTACAGGCTGGGCACAGAGTGGCTGGAGAGCAGC
>NW_020958386.1:0-1365 GCF_003031625.1 Empidonax traillii | reverse complement strand
AGGGTAATCAAGCATTGGAACAGCCTACCCAGAGAGGTGGTGGATTCACCATCCCTGGAGGTTTTCAAGCAGAGATTGGATGTGGCCCTTAGTGCCATGATATAGTAATTGGAGTTGGATCAGGGGTTGGACTTGATGATCTTGGAGGTCTTTTCCAACCCAATCTATTCTATGATTCTATGATTCTATTTCTCAAATATAACACTTTCATAGCAGTAGCTTCATTAGCCTGAGAAAAGTTGGTATGTTCTTTTATAGTGCCACAGTAATAGATTTTACTCTAAGCTTGTGATCTAGATAGTGGGATGCTACTTTGTTGTAAAGAGAATAGATTTTTGCAGAGTTAATACTTGTGAGGAATTCCACACTCTCTTAAAGATTAACTCCAGAAAGTAGGTATAGATCCTTGTATTTTCAGTGTTAGCAATGAAGCATAAAATATAATACTGAAATAGCAACTGTTGTTTATTTCTATGTCAATCACTTTAAGCAAAAAACACCATGAGGGAGCTGAGATAGGTAGCTCTTGGAAAACTCATCTCTAATGAAGTTAACTAAAAAATTTGTGTTTGGCTTCAATAAGGACTAGCTGTGACTCTAAGCACCTGAACACCTCCAAGGCTTAATACTGCACTTCATACATCTTGCTGTGACAGTTACCTGTTGTGTAGACAACAGGTGCATCATCATGTATTTTTAAAAAGCATTTACATTACAAAATAAATCTAATCTAATTTGCTGTTGTAAAGACCATCAATTTAAATAAAGAGTTCAATAAATTTGACTGTGGATTTTTTTTTTCATTAATTCATGTGGTGGCTTAAAAAGTAAGAAGTAGAAATTGTACTCCATTTGCAGAAGAGTTACTATTGACTTTTCCTTAAAAGTTAAAGCTCCTCCCATTCTCTCTCTTCTGAATCCATAATCTTAAGTAAATTCCACTCCATAGGCACGAAAATGCATGGATGTGCATGTGGATGAAATTTCCATTGACACAAATGAAATTCCAGACAACTAAAGGCAGGGTTTAGCCCAGAGTACTCAGTGTGTGACAACTCATTTATTCTCATGGCAAAGAACTGATGAAGGAGAAAGGCTCTTAACGTGACACAGGGAGCTCAAAAAGCCAAAATGGGAATTCAGGAGGTCGTTCCACTGTTTTTTTAAAAGATATTTCTGCATGTCAGGTCTGTGCTTAGCACGGTGGACTCTGCTCCCTCCAGTCTTCAGTAAGATCTTATTTGTCCTTCAACTACAATGGCAGAGTGGCTACAAATTTCTCTATTTGTTTTTTATCCTTAGCAACAAGTAAACACAATGCTCTGATGGAGTGCCATGTACTTTGAAATAAACTGACACAGGATC
>NW_020958385.1:30724-32047 GCF_003031625.1 Empidonax traillii | reverse complement strand
AGCACTGCTGGCCGTGGCCATATTCCTGAAGAGGAGGGATCTTGAGCAGCTGGTGACCAGAGAGGAGCCATGGAGGTTCGCCGAGTGCCTGGTAAGGACGGCCCTAAAGCTCCAGTCCCCGATGGCCCGAGTGTGGGGCTGGCACTGTGCCCCTGCCCACTGCTGCAGCCCCTGTGGGACAGCAGCCTGCGCCCCAGCCACTGCTGCCTTCCCTGGGGCGTGCGGGCTCCTCTGCAGCTCCTGTGCCCCCGAGCCAGGGTGCCGCTGGAGCCCCGGCCCAGCTGGGCTGTGGGGCAGGGCGGCCAGTGCTGGGCGCAGGCAGCGCCCGGCCAAGGGGCAGAGCCCCAGCCAACCATTCCCTCTGTGCCCTGCTGCTCTCTGCAGCTGAAGAAGGACCAGAGCCAAGTGGCCAAGTACGTGCACCAGGCCCTGCCGTACCTGTGGAGCCCACAGCAGCCCCTGCGAGAGGCAGCCGTCACCTTCATGGGTGAGCCACAAGGTCCCCGAGTGCCTTGGCGGTGCTGCCGCCCTGTGCCAGCCCAGCCCTGGGCCGTCCCCAGGTGGGAAGGGCCCGGGCTCAGTCCTGCCAGGGCAGGAGGGCGTGTGGCCGGGCTGGCAGTGCCACTGGGGGGGAGCTGTGACACTGCTGGGGCCCTGACAGCATCTGTGTTCCCAGGGATCGCCGCCAAGTACCTGAGGGGACGGTACCAAGAGCTGCAGCTCATCATTGACGGTGAGTGAGGGCAGAGGGGGCTGGTGAGGGGAGCTCAGACCCTGAGCAGGGAGCTGCAGTCCTGCCCTGGCTGCAGAGGGCTCTGCTCCCTGCACGGACGAGGGGCCACGTGGGCAGAGCAGAGACAGATTTCAGGGCCATGAGGGGTGTTGGTGACCAGCACCTTCTGGCTGATCCCACTGGGGATCATGGCTCCCTCCTGCCCTTGGCGAGAGCTGGCTGGGATGGCCCTGGCAGGAGGGGCTCCTCGGGTCCCCACCAATGCAGGCTCTGACCTTGGCTCTGTTCCTCTCTGTTCCAGCCCTTCAAGCCATGAGAGACGACAGGAGCCCTGCTGTTTCAAAGCTGGCACTAGACACCATCAGCCTTGTTACAGCTGTGCAGAGAGCTCCCTACGCCAGGTTCCAGCAGCTCCAAGACCAGCTCTGCAGGGCATGGAATACGCACCCTTCTCGGTGAGGCTGTGCGTGCCTGTGCTGCTGGAGCTGTGTGGAGGCTTGATCCAGGCAGCTCTGTCTGTTGGGGCCACCTGAGTCAGTCCTTTGGGCTCTGCTGCAAAGATGGCCCAGTTCACAAGCCCAGAGTTCCTG
>NW_020958385.1:26473-27641 GCF_003031625.1 Empidonax traillii | reverse complement strand
TCCCCGAGGCCCTGAGTGTGGGGATGGCACTGTGCCCAGCCAAGGGGCAGAGCCCCAGCCAACCATTCCCTCTGTGCCCTGGTGCTCTCTGCAGGTGGAAAGCGAGAAGAAAATGGTGGTGGAGTTCATGTGCCAGATCCTGCCGTATGTGGAGAGCCCGCAGGAGCGCCTGAAAGAGATGGCCCTCAGGTTCATTGGTGAGCCACAAGGTCCTTGCCTGGGAGGCCATGAAGGGCTGAGGTGCTGAGGAGGCCCTGGCGCGAAACGGGCGTGGGAAGCCTTGAGGGGAATGAGGGAGGGGCTGCGAGGGGCCAGGCTGGGCAGAGGAGGCTTTGAAGGGACAGGGTGTGGGAAGGCCTGAGCAATTGGGGGCAGAGGCCGTAAGCAGGGCCCAGGCAGTCCCCGGGTTCCCTGCCAGCCGGCTGCCCTGGCACTTGCCCGGGGTGTCTGCCATGCCTGTGGCAGAAGGCCTGGAGGCCTGGGCAGGAGGGTGGGGACAGCCCCAAGGGGGCCAGGCTGGCCTGGCTGGGCACAAGCCCCCAGCAGCAGGCTGTGCACAGGAGAGCAGCACCCACAGCGCCTGCGCCTCCTCAGCCAGGCACCCACACAGGCCAGGAGGCCAAAAGCAGGGATGCTGTGGGCACAATTGCACGGGCTTTGGCCAAAGGCTTCAGGAAAAGTGGCCACAAGGGCTTTCTCTTGACTGCCCAGCCTCACAGAAGAGCTTGGCAGCTTCAGCCTGTCATCCTGACTGACTGCCATGGCCGTGCCTGAGGGCAGACTCAGCTGCCACACTCAGGTGTCCCACAGCGGTGGCACTGCTGCCATCCTTAGAGACTGGGATGGGATATCAGCCTTGGGGTGCAGCTGCTGAACCTCTCATGCAGGCACTCATGCCTGAGTCTAAGAGACTGTTGCAGCTCTAACTCGCTACTGTGTTTTTACATTAACCGCTGCAAGAAACAATCGGTAATTAGCTTGTCTGCTGAGGCACCAGAGGTGGTAATGGGGCACTGAAGGCCTTGGGCAAAGCTTCTTTCGCAGGCGTTTGAAGGTGCTTCAGCGGCAATGAAGCACTTCACACTAAGGAAGCTTTCTCCCTCAGCTGAGGTCTGTGCCAAGGGCAAGTTTTGCAGGCTCCCAGGAGCCCTCCTCGGAGCCCAGTGCC
>NW_020958385.1:17508-19905 GCF_003031625.1 Empidonax traillii | reverse complement strand
GGCCAAGGCTGAGACCCCACAGACTGAAGGCATTGCAGACACTGACACCACACCCGTTCAGTGCCTGGATGATGCTGCCAGCCTGGCCATTCCTGAGGAGGGAGTTCTCTCTGTGAAAGTAAGTAGCCTGTGGGTACGGATTTTGTGGGCCCTGAAGCTGGATCAGGTGGACGCCCTCAGCCTTTGAGGGCAGCACAGTGTGGTGGAAAGGGAAGGAGTTCTCCAGGGAAACTGGTCAAGTTGCTCTGTCTGACAGCTCTCCAAATGCCTCATGCCCTCTCCATGAGAGACTGCTGAACTTGATGTCCCAGAGCATTCCCAAGTCTCTCCTGTTTCAAGTGCCTTCAAGGCACATCTGCAGGACTTGGTGACCCAGAGCTTTTTGATGCCATGTCTCCTGCAGGCAGCCATGATGTCCCGCAGAGAGAAGGAACGGAGACCTCCCAGGGTGTCCAAGCTGGCCTTAGTGAAGAAGGGGGATGAAGAAAGCCCTGGGCTTGCCCCAGTAGAGCAGCCTAAAGAGGCGGAGCAGTCCCAGCGCCTGCAGGAAGGTGAGTGTCAGAGCTGGGCCACAGGGCTGGTGGCTGCCACCAGATGATCCTCTGTGGACATGGCCAGGGATAGGGAAGGGGAAGAGGGCCCGTGGCTGATCCCCTGGCAGCTCCATGCACTGGGCATCCCGGGGCTGGCCCTGCCTGTGGAGCGCAGGGCTGGGCTGTGTTCTCTGGGCTGTCCCGCAGCCCCTCAGCTCTGACAGAGCTTGTTCTTTGCCAGATCCAGGCCAGGACCGGACACAAGAACAGGACCGTGCCCGTGGCCACTCCCACAGAGCTGATCAGGTACCTGCAGCCATCGCCTCCTGGGCTGGGCCTGCTGTCCCTGCTCAGCCTGGCACCACTGTCAGAGATCTCCATGACACATCCCTCTCTTCCCTGCCCTTCCTTTTCCTGCAGAAGGTGCGGAAATCTGTTCCTGTTCGGTGTAGAAAGGCCAGGACCTCACCACCCAAGGTCTTGTCACAGCCTGACCTCAACGTGAACGAGCTGAAAGCCAAGGAACAAGCTGACGCCCCATGGATTAGGCGCATCACAGACATTGACACCACATCCATTCAGTGCCTGGTTGAAGCCCTCGGTCTGCTTCTTCTTGAGGAGGGAGTTGTCTCTGTGGAAGTAAGCAGCCTGTGGGTAGGGACTGTGTGGGCCCTCAAGCTGGGTCTGCTGTGCCTCCTCAGCCTTTGAGGCCAGCACAGTGTGGTGAGAAGGGGAACATTTCTCAAGGAAAATTGGGCAAGTTGCTCTGTCTGGCAGCTCTCCAAATGCCCCATGTCCCCTCCAGGCCAGACTGTGGGACTCGATGACCCAGAGCATTCCCAAGTCTCCTCTGTTTCAGGTGCCTTCGAGGCACTTCTGCAGGACTTGGTGGCCCAGAGCTTTTTGATGCCATGTCTCCTGCAGGTAACCAGGATGCCCCAGAGAGACACGGAACGGAGACCTCCCAGGGTGCCCAAGCTGCCCTTGCTGAAGAAGAGGGAGGAAGAAAACCCTGGGACTGCCCCAGCAGAGCAGCCTGAAGAGGTGGAGCAGTCCCAGCCCCTGCAGGAAGGTGAGTGGCAGAGCTGAGCCACAGGGCTGATGGCTGCAGCCAGATGGGCCTCTTCCCATCCCATCCTCTGTGGACACGGACAGGGATAGGGAGGGGGAAGAGGGCCCATGGCTGATTCCCCGGCAGCTCCATGCACTGGGCATCCCGGGGCTAGCCCTGCCTGTGGAGCGCAGGGCTGGGCTGTGTTCTCTGGGCTGTCCCGCAGCCCCTCAGCTCTGACAGTGCTCGCTCTTTGCCAGATCCAGGCCAGGACCGGACACAAGAACAGGACCGTGCCCGTGGCCACTCCCACAGAGCTGATCAGGTACCTGCAGCCATCGCCTCCTGGGCTGGGCCTGCTGTCCCTTCTCAGCATGGCACCACTGTCACAGATCTCCATGGCACATCTTACTCTTCCCTGCCCTTCCTTTTCCAGCAGAAGGTGCAGAAATCCATTCCTGTTGGGCGTAGGAAGGCTGACACCCCAGGGACTGAGGTCACCACAGGCACTGGCACCACAGCCATTCAGTGCCTGCTCGATGCCCCCGGCCTGGACTTTTCCAGCAATGGAGTTGTCCCTTCTCAAGTAAGTAGCCTGTGGGTAGAGATTGTGTGGGCCCTCAGACTGGTTCTGTTGGGCCCCCTCAGCCTTTGAGGCCAGCACAGTGTGGTGCAAAGGGAAGCACTTCCCAGGGGAAGCTGGGGAATTGCTCCCTCTGGCAGCTCTCCATCTCTCCCCTGTGTGCTCTCCAGGTGCCAGCTGCAGTGAGGCACATCCACCGGTGCCTGACCTCCAATGTGTCTGATGGGCAT
>NW_020958385.1:10418-11776 GCF_003031625.1 Empidonax traillii | reverse complement strand
CCAAACCTCTTCTGTGTCTCTGAGGAAGGTGCCACCCCACTGAAGGAGCAGCCCAGACAATGCTGGCAGCAGACACCTTCTGCCAGTTGCTGCTCTCGCATGGACACGGCACACGTGTTCCCACGGGTCCAGAACACTTGATCCAAGAGCAATGTGGGGCCATGCACTGCTAGGGAATGGGCTCCAGCAAGCCCAAAGTAGCATCCTCCAGCAGCAAAACCTGAGCTTGTGAGCTGGGCCATCTTTGCAGCAGACCACAAAGGAATGACTTCCCTCCATCCTGGAAGCTGAACGATACAAGGTTCTGCTTCAGCTTCTGCTGCTTCTTCCTTTTATTCCAGAAAGGCCTGGATTTAGAGTTCAGAAGCCCATGCATGTGTTTTTGAGGTGCTGCGTGGAGGAGAGGTTCAGCAGCTGCACCCCAAGGCTGATATCCCACTGCAGTCTCTAAGGATGGCAGCAGTGCCACCGCTGTGGGACACCTGAGTGTGGCAGGTGAGTCTGCCCTCAGGCACGGCCATGGCAGTCAGTCAGGATGACAGGCTGCCCCTGAAGCTGCCAAGTGCTGCAGTGAGGCTGGGGTTCTTGTCATCTGCCATGCCTTGAAAGCTGGAACAGAGAGGAACAGAGCCAAGGTCAGAGTCCAGGTCTGTGGGGACCTGAGGAGGTGGTCACCAATGCCCCTTGTGCCCCTGAAATCTCTCTCTGCTCTGTGCACACAGAGAGCAGAACCCTCCAGAGTTGGGGCAGGATTGCAGCTCCCTGCCCAGGGTCTGTGCTCCTCCTGCCAGCCCCTGTTGACAGCCACACACTACAAGTCTACTGTTATTATTTCACGGGCTTTGCTGCCATCCAGCATCCTTTTGTGACAATTGCAGTCTCTGAAACACTTTAGCATTTGGGTTTTAGGGTTTTTTTCAGGCAAGCAAAAATTTTAGAGCATCAATCCCAGGCAGGTCTCTCAGGTAAACAAGGACAAATATTTAACAGTATTAACAACTTCTTCTAGAGTGGCTTTGCTTTTCCACTGCAGTGTAAAATATTCCTGCCCAGAAGGACTGTTTCAAAGTGCTGAGACTGTTCCTGACAGATGTGAACAGACCTTTTGGTGTCTCCTTGCAGTGAGCACTTGGTGACTGGCAAGTGTTTTGAACTTCTGTTTTTTAGGAATAACACACGGTATCTCTGGAAAAGAATCCCTCCTGCCATCAGATCTGTAAGTCCTGGATTTCCAGCTGTGGCCACTGTAGAGAAGACATTCTTCTGGATGAACACTTGGAAGGGTTTTTTGCAGAAGAGGCAAATGCTGAACTTGGTGCAGTTTGGTCAGTGGGGCAGAGGATCTGGCAGAGAGACTT
>NW_020958385.1:6010-7532 GCF_003031625.1 Empidonax traillii | reverse complement strand
AACATTCTCTGTGTCTGAGCAGTGCTGTGTTAATCTTGAAGCTGAGAGTGGACTTTAGAAGCAAACACAGCTTGTATTCCCACCTGTGTTACGCTGGTAAAAATGGGGTTTGGAAAAAGAGTGGTGCTTTAAAGGGCAGCACATGCCTTCATTTACTTCTCCAGTTCCCGTCCCCAGTCCTGCCCACCTCTCCCCAAAATCAGGCTCATGAGCCCTATTTCTGACTGGAGAGGGGTTGAACATGTTTGCAACCCAGTTTGAGACAAAGGAATTGATGGAAAATGGCAAGATTGTCACCAGATCTTTGCACCTACAGGGTCCACAGCTGTAACCTCACAGTTTTAGGGCAAAGTTAACCCTAAGGAGGGGACTCATTTTCAGCAAACCTTGGCTTGCTGACAGGATGAATTTGGTTTCCACAATCATCCTCACTCGAGGTCACAAAGCCTGACCCCAGCACTTCTCACCACCTCCCGCGCCCAGCACTGCCCCGAACACCATTGCCCAAACCATTTATTCCTCATGTGGACAGTTTCCCCAAGCTGTGCTCAAGAGCTGCACCACCTCACTCTAAAGTTGGGATGCCCCGTGCAAGCCTGTTCCAAGTGTGCCAGGGCCGCCCAGAGGTGCTCCCACCACCTGTGGGTTGGAACAAGGAAGGAATCGGGGTGCTCAGCCCCTCGATGTTTTGGTGGAAAGGAAGAGTGGTGTAAATCCGTGATCCATGAAAGGGCTTGGCTATGGAAAAATAACACTAAGGGGTATTTGTGCTTGCTTTGGGATTTGCCCAGGGGAGAGCATCTTGGAGGAGGGCTCCAGGCCATGGCACCGCTGCTCTTCCGCCTCAGACATCGCTTTTCCCAGCAAACTCCCTCCCATCCCTCTCCATCCCCACCGGCCTCATTGATCCCGACGGCTCCTGGTTGCCTTCAGCTCCGTGCCAGCGTCGCGTTGACGTTCGGACATCCGAGAGGAGCACTGTCCTCACCTCTTGCTCCCATTCCCAATTCTCTTGTGTTTTTGGGAGGCGAGCAGGGGAGCAAAGCGGGCAGCAGCTGGTGGTGATGCCGGTGGGAGACCTTCCTCCAGCACCAGCAGGGCTGGGGTCGGAGCACCCTGGAGTGCCACCACGGAACACGTGGATTTTGGAAGGATTCCCCTGGAGGTGGGATGCCCTTGGGCTGCAACCCCACATCCCGATGCCATCCTCCTTCCCAGTGGTTCCATGTGGGAAGGCTGGCCCTGGCACTGCTGGCCATGTTGGACTTGGGCAGAACCACAAACTCTGTCCATGCTCCTTTTCTCTGCAAGGAAATCGTTTCTTTTTCTGGAAAAAAAAAAAAAAAAACCACAATAAAAATGGAACAGATGAGAGGTTTCCTCGAGAGGGCAGCAGCTGCAAGGGAAACTGCCTAAAAATCCAAGGAAACTAGACATCCATACATCCTACTGTCCTTTCCGTATAAGAAACTTTCATTTCCGGGCAGCTGGGCTTTTTTATTTTTTCCTTTTTTTTTTTTTT
>NW_020958385.1:4671-5989 GCF_003031625.1 Empidonax traillii | reverse complement strand
CTCGCACGAGGATGCCTCAAAAGCCGGGTAGGGGGAGCTGTTATTTCATGAAACACCGAGGGAGCCTTTTCGAGGAACTGGGTGTTAGTTTTTCATTAAAGCTGCACAGAATTCTGTTAGGGATGTTTTGGAGGCAAGCGCTGCTTATAAACACGGGACAGCTATAAAAGGTAAAGGAAGCACAAAGTAGTGGGTTTGGTTTGGACTTTGGAGTGGTTTGGATTAAACCTCACGTGAACTTTTTTTAAACAAAAGCTGCAAGGAGATGCTGTGATTGCTCTGCTCGTCTGCTGCTGGCTCTGACCCAGTGGCACATAAGCTGGATGACTTGGCTTAATCTAAGAAAGATGAGTAAAAAAATAGAGCATTTTGAACCTGAGAATTCTTTCAGGAGAATGAGAACATCTTTGGGCAGGGATTTAGTGAATCCTTGTCTTCTGAGGAGCTCCAGTGGTTGGTATAATTTCCTTTACTTTTAAACTTTATTCTGCTGGATCTTTTCTTCACTGTCGTGGTGTTGATAACAGAATTTTCTGCAGAGAGACACATTAGAAATGGAGAAGAAACAGCTTCTGTGGTGAGATGCTATTGCATGTTGAGCTAAAGGACAAGGAGTGGACGACTGCCCTGCCCTATCTGCAAGAAAAGATTTTGCATATTGAGTATTTTTTAATATTACTGAAAGACAACAATTTTGCTCTTTTTTGTTTTACTTTGTTTCAGCAATAAAGAAATGTCTTTGTTTCAGCACTAACTCTCTTGCAAGTGTTTTTATTCTCTGTGGATTGTGCAGTCTTGTTTTGGTGTGAGAAATTGCACAGCAGGCGCGTTTTTGCAGCAGGAAAATTGGAATGGTTGATGAAAGGCAAATCTATGCTTTGGGGATAAATCCTGACTTTTTTGACTGGAGTGACAGAGGACACCAGATGTTTTGCTGGGTTAACCCTACCTTGAGGCCTGTCATGTCTCGGTTCTTCTTGGCACACTGGACCAGGATCTCCAGGAAACACCAACCCCTAGCTGTGTTGAAGCTTTCTGGGTTACCTCTGCAGCTGCTGGAGAGAAATTTAAAGGTTCAAGTGGGGTCAGAGAGCAGCTGGGAGGGGGTTGATACGTTGTGCTGCAGTATCAGTTTCAGGAACATTCTCTGTGTCTGAGCAGTGCTGTGTTAATCTTGAAGCTGAGAGTGGACTTTAGAAGCAAACACAGCTTGTATTCCCACCTGTGTTACGCTGGTAAAAATGGGGTTTGGAAAAAGAGTGGTGCTTTAAAGGGCAGCACATGCCTTCATTTACTTCTCCAGTTCCCGTCCCCAGTC
>NW_020958385.1:0-2527 GCF_003031625.1 Empidonax traillii | reverse complement strand
TTTTTGTTTCTTTTTGCTTTTCATTATGTTTTTGGAACAACAAAGGAAGTGTTGCTTCCCTGTGGGCTTAGCTGAACCTCCCAAAATGCACAGGCACCTCTCTGGAAGCCATTCCCTCCTTTTCCAAGGCTCTGCTTAAGTCTCTCTTAGTATTTTCAGGGTGGATACCTGCCAGAAGGGAATACTCTTCTTTTTGCATCACCAAAATAAAATGCAGGAGATCTGTTTTATTTTTCAGGGTTATTAAAAATCCGTGAGGTCTGCATGCTGTTTCTGGGTTTTTCTGGTGCTGGTGTGGGATGATCGTGGCCTCTGTATGGTGGCATCGTCCAGCACCTCTGGACACTGCTGGAGACTGCCTGGGCCAGCATCCCAGGAAGTCACTCATTTTATTCAGGAGTTTCTCTTCAATTCAGACACCGAAAGAAGAGGCCAGACTCATAAAACAGCTGAGCACACTGGAAAGTCTATTCCACCGGCAAAACTAACCACGTTAAATTAACGGGGAGACTTCTTGACAGGATCCTGATTTGTCTTTGGCCCAAAGGCTTGAAAAGCACTTTTAAGAGGTGGCCACCAGCTGCTGCAGGAGTGTGGAGTAAATTTAATGCGATTTTTATTCAGCTCCTGGTGATGATGGCAGGAAAATCTCAGCAACTCATTTGTGCCTGGTGTGAATTTCAGCGCAGAGATGGAAATGGATCCCAGTTCTGCCACCCTGGACAGTCCCAAGCAGCTTTCAAAGCAATATCAACACATTTCCAAGGAAAATTAGCAGAGCTTTCGTGACAGGGCTTTATTTTCCCAGCCGTTTCCATGTGCTTGCCTGTGATCTGGAGGTGCCCTCTGGAAAGATGATTGCCAGTGGTTTCCCTTTCTTATCTGGCTCAAAAGCTTTGTGGTGGAACAAAAGAATCACGGTGGGGAAATTAAGATGCAATGGAGCGATATGGAACAATAGGACAGTTAATTTAATGTGAAAGTTAAAGAAAAGGGTGCTAAAGGGTCAGGTTGAACCTCTCCACATCCTTCCCATCCCCCCCAATGCCCTGATTGATATTGTCTGGGTTGTTCCGAGCAGAGGCTGGATTCAAATATGTTATTTCCTTCCATGACATCAAAGGGGAAAATGCCTCGGATTTTTGGAGCTATGTCCATGAAAGGAAATGGTCATTGCTTTTTTCCCCCAAACAAGTTTTTCTAATCTATTTCATTCTCATAGGGGCGTTGGTTTAAACTGCAATAAACAAGAAGCTCTCTGGGTGCTGAGGACTGTTCACCCACCTGTCCATGGGACTCTTTCTGCTGCTGCTCCTGAGCAAATCTCCTCCTAAGCTGAGATTTGGGGGTCTCTGAGCTGCTTTCTGTCCACCCTGAACACCTTTTTCCCCCTTCCTCTTGTCTTCCCTGGGAGTAAGGAAGTTCTGTCAGCAGATCTGGAGGCAAAGGCTGCCCTTTCTTAACCTGCCAAGGGGATAAGAGACCCAGTGTGTATTTAACCTAAACTTTGTTTTTATGACTTTCTAGGCTTATCTGTGCATTTTCCTGGTTTTGCTTTGTTCTCCGGGATCCTCAGCCAAGTTTCTGTCCCCTCCCTGGCTCCTGGGCCAGCAGTTCTTGCTTTCCACATATTTTTAATCCTCTATGGCAAAGACCTTTGGTAGTTTTGGGCAATGTAACAGCTCTTCTCTTGGCTGCATCCCCACCACGCTGCTCTTCTGCTTGAAAATCCTTGAAATCCCCCAAATTCAGGGGGATACAGAGAGGGTGGGGATTCCTGGTCCATCGTAGAGTGTTTGGGAGATCAGGCATCCAGCAGGGAATATTTGGGGGGATGGAGTGGGAGGATCCCAGGTGAATCTCAGGATGTTTAAGGGATAGAGCGAAGGTCTGGTCCAGCCAGGGCATTTAGGGGATGGAGCAGGCAGGTCCCTGGTCCAACATGAGTGTTGGAGGGTATGAACTGGGGCCTCTTTAGTGCAGTAAGGAGCATTTGGGGGGATGGAATGAGTGATCGCTGCTCCAGCTGGGGCACTTGAGGGATGGAGCATCTCTGTGTAGGAGTCCCTCTCCAGTCGATGCCCTCACCGACAAGATGTGATGCACACTGTGAGTAGCCCAGGGGCTTCCTGCTTTGGCCCCCAGTTTGTGCTCTGCCCCACGGCAAGGGAGGTGGGATGAGCTTCCCGTGCCAGGGAGAGGGAGACGCTCGTGCAGAAACCTCCTCCCGAGGGAGCACGGCGCAATTGCCGTGCCTGCCGCTAAATCTGCCCGCGCCCCGTGACCGCACGCGTGTTAAAAAAGCACCTGTCCGCCCCCAAAGCCACCGGGACACCGGGCGAGCGTCTGGGGGAGCGCAGCGAAAGCCGCGATCGGGGGGATCAGGGGCTTTGACCCCCGGGAGGTGAAGGAGTTCAGGCAGCTGTGCCGAGAACTCTCCCGCAGCCCCTCTTCTACTTCGGTGACATCCTTACAAAGCCGATCCTGTGTCCGCGGCGCCTCGTTACGGTCCCCCTTCCACCTGTCC
>NW_020958384.1:12890-14559 GCF_003031625.1 Empidonax traillii | reverse complement strand
GTCTTGATCAGCATCAGCATCAGCTCAGTTCTGATCCTTGGCCCTTTGGTCACAATCACAGTTCTGGTTTTAGGGCTGGTTCTCTGCTCTGGGCTGTTTTATCGTTGGATATCGGCATCAACTTGTTCAGGTCTTTCTCATCTGGTGACTGGTTTCCTGCAAAACACAACTCAAAGCACATGATTAGTCTTTCCCCAAGATTAAATTTCCTTTAGGCCCACACTGGATCTCTCCATCCTTTCTCCTTACCCACCAGGTATTTCTGGGCCCTTGAGTGAAAACAACCCCACAAATGGGTTTGTCTTGGCCTGAGAGAGGAATAATCCAAACAGCCTTCCCTAACATACCTCTCAGATCGATCGCTGGAACTTTGTCTCCATCTACAGTGTGCAGGGATTCTGCTTGGGCAGGGTCAGCTCGATTGACAGAGCCTCCAGTGTTAACCAGCCAGGTGGCCTTGGTTAAGTGCTTATCCCAGTTCTTGGAAGTTCCCTCATGTAGTGCCTTCAGAGTTGTTTTTAACAGTCCATTACACCTTTCAACTTTCCCAGCAGCAGGGCATGATATGGAATGTGATACACCCATTCAATACCATGCTCCCGTGCCCAAGTGGCCACTGGATTATTCTTGAAATGAGTCCCATTGTCTGACTCATTTCATTCTGGACTGCCATGTCTCCACAGGACCTGCTTCTTGAGACCCAGGATGGTATTCTGGGCCATTGCATGTGGTACCAAATATGTCTCCAACCACCCAGTGGTCGCTTCCACCATGGTAAGCACAGAGCATTTACCTTGGCGGGTCTGTGGCAATGTGATGTAATCAACCTGCCATGCCTCTCCATATCTATACTTGTCCCAGGGTCCACCATACTATAGGGGCTTCAATCTTTTTGCCTGTTGAATGGCAGCACAGGTTTCAAATCGTGGATAACCTGGGAAATAGTGTCCATGGTTAAATCCACCCCTCGGTCTCGTGCCCATCTCTAGGTGGCATCTCAGCCCTGATGGCCTGAAGCATCGTGGGCCCATCGAGCTAGGAACAATTCTCCCTTTTGCTGCCAGTCTAGGTCTACTTGTGACACCTCAACCTGTGCAGCTCAGTCTGCCTGTCTGTTATGAGCCTGTGACAAGTGAGTGACTTGCTGTGCCTGGTAGCAGAATTTAAGGAAGAGGTAGAGAGATTAAGGTGCATTAGGGAGAGTGAAAAGGAAATTGACTGCTGGAGTCAAACCCTTTTGAACCCTAAGGAAGTCCAACAAGAGACAGCCAAGCCCTGCCCCTCCTGCCCTAAGGCAGATGGAGCAGACCAAATTGATGGGGGACAATGGAAACAGGTCCCTAATGGGAGAGGTAAAAGAACTCTCTCTCGACCGCCATCACCCCCCAGGGTGCCCTTGAAGAATAGATATGAGACCCTGGACCCAGACAGTCAGGTAGAGGACAGCCAAGAAGATCTCTCTGGAGAGCATCCTGGTTCGGCCCTGTCTAAAAGACGGATTACAACCACAGGTATAAAAAAAAAAAGAAGGGTAGTTGTAGTCGGTGACTCCCTTCTGAGGGGAACTGAGGGCCCTATATGTCGCCCAGACCCATCCCAGAGAGAAGTATGCTGCCTTCCTGGGGCCAGGGTGAGGGATATTAGTAAGAGACTTCCTGAGTTAATTCAG
>NW_020958384.1:7960-9357 GCF_003031625.1 Empidonax traillii | reverse complement strand
AAGGCTTAGAGGTGACCTCATCACTCTCTTCAACTACCTGAAGGGAGGTTATAGCCAGGTGGGGGTTGGGCTCTTCTCCCAGGCAACCAACAACAGGACAAGGGGACATGGGCTCAAGCTCTGCCAGGGGAGGTTTAGGTTAGATGTTAGGAAGAAATTCTTTACAGAGAGGGTAATCAAGCATTGGAAGGGCCTACCCAGAGAGGTGGTGGATTCACCATCCCTGGAGGTTTTTAAGCAGAGATTGGATGTGGCCCTTAGTGCCATGATATAGTAATTGGAGTTGATCAGGGGTTGGACTTGATGATCTTGGAGGTCTTTTCCAACCCAATCTATTCTATGATTCTATGATTCTATGAAGTTGGTCAATGATTAAATGCTACTAATGTCTTTTGCCCCCTTGTTTTTGGATCCAAACCTTTTGCACCCTGACCTTGTTACATCCCAAGGCTCTGTAAATCATTCCCTTTCATTAAAAAAATAGCTATTATTTGGGAGATCCTCTTTGAAATTTTCCTCTTTAGCAAAACTACAAAACAACTCCAATTAATTGCTGAAGACATTAAGACACGAAGACAATTAAAAAAAAGGAATAAAATTTTTTTGTCTATATTTTAATGAGCCCCACAGTGTGTTTAGAGACAAGTCCATCATCCTGAGGTGCTGAGAGAAGATTGAAGAAGTTGCTCAAGAAGTCAGAAGCCAAACCCCAGATCCTGATGTGTCCACACATCTCTGCCTGGGTGTGGGTGTGAACTGACTGTGGTGTGAGTGTTGTTATTGGGAATCTATAATTCAGTCTCTGTTCAGTTGTAGTAAATGCTACTGAATCCCTGTTAAAAGGGAATGTTGAAAATGTTGAAAGGTGGTCAATGATTAGGTGCTACTAATCACTTTTGTCCCCTTATCTTTGTGTCCAAATCCTTTGCACCCTGACCCTTTTGCATCCCAAGGCTCTGTAGAAATCATTCCCTGTCATAGAAAAATTATATTTTTGTGACTTCCACTTTAAAATCATCCTCCTCAGCTAAACTACAAAACAACTCCAATTAGCTGTAGGAATCTTGAAGACATAAAGACAATTAAAAGAAATGAAATAATTTGTTCTTCTGTTAATGAGCCCCACAATGTATTTAGAGACAAATCCATTGTCCTCAGCTACTGAGAGAAAATTGAAGAAAGTGCTCAAAAACTCAGAAGCCAAACTCCCAGTCCCTTGAAGCATTGCTGGGCCCCACTGAGGGCAGGCACTGGCAAAGCCTCCCCAGGGACTCCTGAGAGCAGATCCTTGCAGGCCAGGAGTGCAGGCAGACAAAGGAAAGTGTCTTGTGGTGGCCTGAGGGGCAGAGGCAGCTGCCAGAGCCAAGGGCACAAAGGCCTGGGTGCCTTTGGGCCTT
>NW_020958384.1:0-2305 GCF_003031625.1 Empidonax traillii | reverse complement strand
TGTCCTCCCAGCCCAGGATCCCTTTCACCTCCTGCTCCCTTCTCCTGCCTGCCCTTGCTGCCTGCAGCTCCTGCCCTGCTCTGCCATAGGGCCACTTCCTCTGCCCTGCAGGCACTGGGAGAGCCCTTCTGAAAGATCCTACAAGCTGTGGGCTGTGGCAGCTTTAGCAGATCCCTGCAGGAAGGGAAGTTTCAGTGTCCTCCAGCCAGAGAATTCTTCCTTCAAATCCTGGGAAGGTTTCTCCTGCAGTGAGAGCTCAGTCCCCTCCCAGCCCAGGCTGCCTCTCATCTCTCTGCCTTCTCTCCTGTGCCCTGGGTGCTGCAGACAGTGCCCTCAGCCCTGCTGGGCTGTGCAGAGGAGCTGCTCAGCAGCAGAGCTGTGTCTTTGGAGCTGTTCTTTTTTGCAAGGAGCTTTCTGTGTGCCAGGAGCCCGGCCCAGCTCAGCAGCACAGCAACAGCCCCAGGCATTTCATCAGCCTCAAGGGCTTTGGGGATGAGTCCCTGAACATCAGACCCTGAGGAGAGTTGCAGGAACCTCTTGAGAAACCAAAGTGAGATTCAAACTGTAAAGTTTCTTGTAGTGTTAATGGGTCCCACTGAGGGATCCAACTGAGAAAAGATCTTGTTAGAGCAGAAAGCTGGAAACTGTGATGACAGGTCAGAGAATCACAAAATCATCAAGGTTGGAAGAGACCTTTAATATAGTTTTGTCCAACTGTCAACCAGAACCACTATAACTATTCTTAAACCATATACAGATGCTATCTGAATGCTTCCAGAGACTCAGAGACTTTTCTAGGAATCTTTTTCCAGTACCGAAACATTTAGAAAATTAATCTAAAGGCTCAAGATGCACTGTTTCTAAAAATGGCACTAAAGCAATCAAAGATTTTCAAGAAAAATCAAGGTCCCTCAAAGATCCCACTTCAATGGACACGGTTAAGGTGCCTCCCAGTGTAAGATCCAACACGTACAAAAAATCCCTACTAACTGAAATCCTGGCAGTGCAACAACAACAGAAGGAGGCTCCGTGTCACCACTGCTGGAAAATACATTTTAACTGGGACTGCTCCATCTAATAATACAGGGTTAACAGTTATCCCACAATCAGTGACTGTAGACAACCCTAAGGCATTAGGAGTGACTGTAAAAGCTCTATTTCCACTCGTGGAGCCAGACACAGAAACACCCATTGCCAATTAAACCCCCATTGCTGTAGGGGGGGACACTTTGGACTCTGTGCTGATGGTCCAGGCGTCACAGTCCATTTTACTCCATCGACCAATGCAAACCTGCAGGGTATTTTTTCCCAACACTAACCAATGTGGTCCAGTTCAAGGTCTTACAGACACAGGAGCAGACGTCACGATCTTTGCAGAGAGCGACTGGCCGAAGGAATGGAGCACTACGGAGCCCTGCATCGACATCAAAGGGGTAGGAGGAGCCCAGACACCGCTCCAAAGTGTCTCCACTTTACTGACTGAAGGACCAGAAGGTAAAACTGCCTCAGCAAAGCCCTATGTCCTTAATATCCCAATGACCCTCTGGGGCAGAGATATGATAGGACAACAGGGAGTCCAAGTAACTACCTCAAATTTAGTTTAAAGGCCACTGGTGAGCTCCAAACTCCTGCCCTCACATGGCTGTCGGACCAGGCAATCTGGGTATCCCAGTGGCCCCTAAAGGGAGAGAAATTGCGGCAAATCAACCTACTAGTACATGAACAAGGAGCAAAGGGAGGTATCATGCAGACTGACAGTCCCTGGAATTTCCCCATTTTTACTATACAGAAGTCCAATGGAAAGTGGAGACTGCTACAGGATTTAAGAGAACTTAAGAAAATAATAGAGCTGATGGGGGCTCTCCAGCCAGGACTTCTATCACCAGCAATGATACCTTCAAACTTGCCGATTGTTCTTATTGATAGAAAAGATCGTTCCTTTAACATTGCATTAAACCCTAAAGACTCTCGTAGGTTCGTGTTTACAGTGCCTTCCATCAAGGCAGCAGAACCATCTCAGTGCTATCACTGGACAGTCCTCCCACAAGGAAGGAGGAACAGCCCCTCTGTTTGCCAAAGAGTCGTTGCAGACGTGTTATCACCAAGCCATCGACAGTGTCCCGATACCATCGTATCTCACTCTAGGGACGATCTCTTGCTGGCAGCGCAATCCGAGGGACAACTCCTGCAAGTGCATTTGTCTGTGAAAACTGCACTATTGACACATGGTCTGAAATTGCACTGGGGAAAGGACAAGTGACAGTTCCATGGAAATACCTTGGATTTCAAATTAAGAACACCACTA
>NW_020958383.1:34356-36169 GCF_003031625.1 Empidonax traillii | reverse complement strand
AGGGACACAGGCAGCTTGGGCACAGACTTGGGCAGCACGGCAGAGACGGGGCCACAGTCCTACAGCCTCTCTCCCCGGCTGGCCCAGGGCACACAGGAGGACCATGGGCATGATGGCAAAGAGCTCTCCCAATGGGATAACAACACTGAGTAAACTCTCCCAAGGGGATAATGAAAATGTCCATAAGCCCTCCCAAGGCGAAGACAACCTTGAAAAAGAGCTGTCCCAGGGGCAAAAGGACAAAGAGCCCAGCCCAGGGATGGCAGGTTGGGCAGCACTTTTCCGGGACAAACATCCCTGTTGTAGTTCCTGGAGATCAGCACAGCACAGCACAGCACAAGTGCGAGAATGAGGCCAAGAAGTGGCCACGGACTGTAGGGGGGGATGAAGACCACCAAAGACCCCAAACCTCAGACCCGTTGCCAGAAAGGTCTGAAAGAACAGACTGCACATGTAAACCCATGGGCACAGAAGTTGCCTGATGTATAACTATTCAATAATTATGAATTCCTTCTCAGCAGCTTGAGGACTGGAAGAGAGGAATTCTGCACAAGCTGTTAGCAAGGCCAAAGCCTTCCTGGAAAACCTGCCACAGATTCTGTGGCTGCCCCATTCCTAGAAGTGTCCAAGGCCAGGTTGGACAGGGCTCGGAGCAACCTGGGCTCGTGGAAGGTGTCCCTGCCAATGGCAGGGGGGTTGGAACTGGCTGGTCCTAAAGGTCCCTTCCAACACAGCCCTTTCTGTGATTCCATGCTGCACAATAGGAATTCTTCTTTTGTTCTCTCCTGCTCCCTTGCTGGCCATGGGAGGCACTGTGGGGACTGGGGAGGCCTCCGAGCACCACTTTGGGCTTCGACCCCCGGCCAGCAGCTCTTCTGCCTGAGGACAAGAAGGAAAAGCAGATGCCAGTTTCTCAGGATCTACATTTTTCTTCTTTTTGTGCCCTGGGGGGGCACAAAGGGGATTGTTGCCCCGAGGGGACACTAAGGGGGGTGTTGTTCCAGGGGGTTACAAAGGACAAAGAGGGTTGTTTCTATGGGGGGGCATAAAGGGGGTTGCTGTCCTGGTGGGCACTAAGGGGGTTGTCCCAAAGGGGTCACAAAGGGAGTTGTTCCCCTGGGTACTGGACACAGAGACAGGGCCCTATACCCTCCTCTTGAGGTCTCTAAGCAAGACTTTGAGATATACTAAAGCCTAACTTTTATGAATGGGTTTCCTCAAACTATCCTGTCAGTCGCTGCAGTGAAGTTCCAGGGTCTGTCAGCAGTGCCTGTGAAATGGGCCAAAAGTCTATGCAGGACTTGGAAGTAACTTCCCCCACCAGTTGGCTGGGATATGACAGCACTGTGGAAACTGGTTCCTGGAGATGATCAAGGACATGAGTTGCTAGAAATCTTCTAGAGAGATCTCTTCTTCTGAGCCTTCCTTGCAGCGCTTTTTCATCTCTCTCCACGCTCTGTAGGTCTCTTCTGGTGTACCCCCGACAAAGGAAGTTGATAGATTAGGAACAGAGGTGAGCTGCCGTTTTTGGGTGGGGTTTTCGGTTGTGGTGTTACTTCTTTTGAAATCTGGCAGATGCTTTCCCTATATTTCTTGTCATGTTGATGATTTTTATTTTCCTTGTCTGCATTTTGGATTCCACGGGCTTTTCTTAATGCTCCTTCTGCTCTTACAGTAGTAGATGACTATAACTAATCCTGAGGTACTTATAACTGTGGGTAAAGATGCAAATGTTCAGTGCAAAGCAGGAGGTGCAAGGGCTCAGGAAGGCCAGGCTGTCCTTCAGAGGAAGGGCAAGCCCAGAGTGGCAGCC
>NW_020958383.1:29625-31159 GCF_003031625.1 Empidonax traillii | reverse complement strand
GGGGATCTTTGGGCACAGGGGGTTAGCAGAGGGGGGTGGCCCCCTGAGCTCCCAACTTATTGTGGGGGGCTGGATCCAATCTCAGCCTTGGGTTATGCCAACAATTTCAGTTTAGAGGAATAACTGAGGTGGGACTGAACCACTTTTGTCCCTCAGGTTTTAATGGTAAATCATATCTATGTATGGAAAGAATTATTTAGGATTACAAATGATCAGACAAAACACCTTCAACAGAATTATTTACTACACAATAGAAACACTAAAACTACCAGTAGGACAGGATTAGATAGGACAGCGCTCTACGCTAAAGCAATTGTTGAAGCAATGCTACTAAAACTGGCACAAAAGCAATAATTATTAATTAGAGATGGATGGAACTCCCCCAGACCAACGCTTGTGGGGAGATCTCTGCTCTCCACCCCGAGCAGTGACCTTGGGGGGTCCCAGCCAAGGCAGGAATCTCCACACACCCCCAAGAAGGGTTCTGCTGGCACAGCCTGCCCCTGGCAAAGGGGACTGGCCCTTTCTGGTAGAAAGGGATGGACTGAGAGTCCCTGGACTCCAGGGGTTGCCTCACCATCAGGGGGGTCATTCGGGGTGGGAGCAGCGGCCGAAGCTCTTCCTGCAGTCGGGCACTCGTGGGGCTTCTCTTACTGGTGGGTCCGTTGGTGTTTGGTCAAGTTGGAGCTGCAGGTGAAGCTCTTCCCACACTCCCCACACTTGTAGGGCCTCTCCCCGGTGTGGATGCGCCGGTGGGTGACGAGGTGGGAGTTCTGTTTGAAGCCCTTCCCGCAGTAGGTGCAGCGGAAGGGCCTCTCCTCTGTGTGTGTCCGCTCATGCAGGAGGAGATTGGAGCTGGTCTGGAACCTCTTCCCACATTGCAAGCACCTGTAGGGCCGTTCCCCAGTGTGGATGAGCTGGTGGGTGCGGAGGTTGGAGCTGTCCCTGAAGCTCTTCCCACATTCCCCACAAGTGTAGGGCCATTCCCCAGTGTGGATGAGCTGGTGAGTGCGGAGGTTGGAGCTGTTCCTGAAGCTCTTCCCACATTCCCCACAAGTGTAGGGCATCTCCCCAGTGTGGATGTGCTGGTGGGTGTGGAGGTTGGAGCGTCTACTGAAGCTCTTCCCACATTCCCCACACGTGTAGGGCCGTTCCCCAGTGTGGATGCGCTGGTGTTGGATCAGGTTGGAGCTCTGCCTGAAGCTCTTCCCACATTCCCTACATGTGTAGGGCCGTTCCCCAGTGTGGATGTGCTGGTGCCTGAGGAGGCTGGTGCTCTGCCTGAAGCTCTTCCCACATTCCAAGCACCTGAAGGGCTTCTCCCTGCTGGGAGGCTGCTCAGGGGCCACCAGCTCGGAGCTCCGGCTCAAGCTCCGGCCGCCTTCCCGGCACAGGACGGCTCTTTCCTCCTCACAGCTCCCTGGGCTGGCTTTGCAGCCCCTCCTCCGGGGGCATCTCCGGCCCTTTTCCTCCCCGCTGCCTTCCTGCGCCGGGGAGCCCTTCAAAACGGCCTCTCCCACCAGGCTCTGCCGGG
>NW_020958383.1:21619-23115 GCF_003031625.1 Empidonax traillii | reverse complement strand
TCCAGACACAGCCAATTCTCAGGGTTCCCAGCATGCAAGTGCCAAGCAGCAACAGGCAAAGCAAACCCCCAGCTCAGGAGGTCTGGTTTCTTCCTGGAAAGGGCTGTCAAGCCTTGGCACAGCTGCCCAGGGCAGTGGTGGAGTCACTGGAATCCCTGGAGGGATTTAAAAGCCCTGTGGATGTGACACTTGAGGCCATGGTTTACTGTTGTGTTTGACAGTTCTGCAACAGCCAGGCTTGATGATCTTAGAGGCCTTTTCAAACCTTCAGGATTCTGTAAGTCTACGAAAAGCAACAAAAAAGCTCAGCAGCCATAAAGCTGCAAGGAGGGAGGAGCACATTCTCAAGTTGGCTGCAGTGGCCTCTTGTGCCCCCTGCATGGGCAGCCCTGGAGGGTTGAGGACCCCCTGGAGATCCCAGGTCCTGGTTCCACTGCCTCCTTTGGCTACTGCTGGTCTCCAGACTCCACCCGCAGTGTCCCAGGGCTTCCAGAGATGCCACCAACCCAGGGGCAGCTCAGCTGAATCCTGTGCCACAGGCGGGTGGCTTTTGGCCCAAAGGAAGGAGATGCTTCTCGTTTCTTCTCCTTGCAGCAAAGGCAGCCCAGGGAACACTGCAATGCAAGGCTCAGTTTAATGCAGTTGGAGAACAGTCCTATTGAAAACAGCAGCTAATTAGTTAAGTAACACCCTGGGTTATTAATGCTGCAGCTCTGCCATCATTGGTGTATTTGTAATCACGGTGTTCCCACTGTAATAACATTGATCATCATGGATTTACTAGGAGACGAAGGGGGAAGGGATATTGTCTCCCTGGGGAACACCACTTGACAGCAGCCCTACTTCCTGTGAGGATTTTTATTGGTTTAATTCCTAATGCCTTGTTCATTAATCTGCTTTCCAAGGGCCCCTCACAAATAGCCCTCTGTGAGCAGAGAACACACGATGATGAAAACACAAGGGCAGCCCCTCTTCTGCCAAGCAAAGCCAAGTGAGGGGGACTTCAGGCAGAGCCATGCCAGGCAAGGCCATCATGCCCTGGCAGAGAGTCAGCACAGCCAGCAGGTGAGTGAGGGCAGGAGCGTGGTACTGCCCTGCCTGGCTGGGAATGAACACTTCTGGACAACATCCTCTGTCCACTTGGCTCATTTTCAGCTCCATCCTCAAAAGACTCTTTGGGCTTTTCCAGAGCAACAAGGAATGTTCACCACACTAATCCAACCAATTTTACTAAGCCCAGAAAGGCTTCCTTGCAACTTGTTTTCCCATCAACCCTTCTCCTCCCAGCAAGATTCTTGTTCAGGACACTCCCACCAAAGCAGGCTGTGGACCTACAGCAGCTTGTGCGGGCCAGGGGACCCAGTGAGACACCCCCAGGATCTGTGCTCAGCTCAGGGATGCCCAGCCCAGCCCCAGAGCTCAGCTGTGCTGGTGCAAAACCATCCCCACAGCCCCAAACACCACATCACACGTGCTCATGTTCCCCACCATAGGGT
>NW_020958383.1:14444-17203 GCF_003031625.1 Empidonax traillii | reverse complement strand
CCATGGGGCGCCTGGGCCGGGCCGCGGGTCCATCCCCCAGCTCAGCTCACAGATCCCTGTGTTCCAACAAGCACAGGCTCCAAAGCAAACCCTGCCCATGGGGACACGGCGTCCATGCCATGCTGGCTCCCTCCAGCTGAGCCTGGGCCTGCAGCAGCCTGGCTTGCTCACCCAGCAAAGATTTCCCCATAGGATTGGTGGAGCCTGAGCACAGCAGACCTTGCAAAAGCCAGAGGTCCCCATCCTTCACAGCAGAGGTTTTGATCAATGTCCTTTGTGGTGTTCTTAGGATTTTTTTTTTAATACAATCCACATCCCGCTGGGGACTTTGAGATCTCTGGCTTCCCTTTGCCTTCCTCTGGGATGGGGGGGTTTGGCTGCAGTCAGAGCCACAGCCCCACAGTGCCCCACAGCTCTGCCTTGTTCTGTACAACTGCCTTGTCCCTACAGTCACCTACCAGCACTGGATCTGAGCCTCAGGGCTCTTCCTACTGTTTCACCCTTTTTCTAAGTCTCTCTCTTTTTGCCAGGTTGCATCCATAGAATCCATAAACCTCCTTAGAGGCTCTCATCATAAAGGCCTTGTCCTCATAAACCCCATCTACCTCACAATGGGACAGGCTTAGAAGGTGTCTGTCCACGTACACCCCATACACCTCAGAATGGTGCAGGCCTTATAAAAGCACTGGCCTTACAAAGCCAATACCCCTCACCATGGGGCTCTCATTAAAAAGCCGATGACCTCAGTAATGCCAGAAACCTCCTAAAGGTTCCAGGGGTTGGGTGGGGTCCTGGGTGGGCTCTGAGTGTGTTTGGGCATCTTTGAGGGGCTGTGGGGAGGTTTTGGGGGGTCCCAGCACCTTTTGTGGTGAGCTGGGTGCCTACTGAGGGGCAGGTGCCCTCCCAAAGCCCCCCCAGAGTGGGGTGACACGGGGGGAACACAGGGGGGTCCCCATTCCTGATCCATCCCAGGGCTGGTTCTGCCCCCCCAAACTCGGCTCCACCCCTTGGGATCCTCCAAACCCCCCCAGTGCCCCCCAAAAACCAGGGCTGGGGCAACTAGGATTATACTGGGAGCACCTGGGCCCCTGCTGGGGTCATACTGGGATCATCCTGGGAGTGACTGCAATAATACTGGGAATGTGTGGGAGGGACTGCAGCCATACTGGGGATGAGTGGGATCAAACTGGCTTTGTACTGGAAGTGTCTGGATGTTCAAAGATCACACTGGGGGCAACTGGGACCATGCAGGGGCAAATGGCATTCTCCAGGCAGGGACTGACAGTGCCTGTGGCCATACTGGACTGAGACTGGGAGTCCCTGAGCGGGGAAGGAACCATCCTGGGGGGGTCTGGGAGCAACTGGGAGCACCTTGGGTGAAACTGGGATCCTATTGGGAGTGACTGAGAGTGACTGGGATCACAGTGTGATTGACCAGCACCATACTGGGATCATAGTGGGAGTGACTGTAAGGGACCAGGATCAAACTGGGAGCGATTGGAACTACACAGGGGGAAACTGGGAGCCAGTGGGACCATGCTGGAAGCCAACTGGGAACACACTTGGAGCAACTGGGATCATGCTGGAAGCAACTGGGAGTAACTGGGAGTGACAGGGTGCATGCTGGAGGCAACTGGCATGAACTGGGAGTGACTGGGATCCCACTGCTGGGAACTAGGACCATCCTGGGGCAAGTGGCAGTCACTGGGTGCAGTGGGTTTTTTTGGGTGGGTTTTGGTGGGGGGGGGGGCTCCAGGTGTGACTGTCTCTGTAATGGCACTCTTGTCCTTGTGAAGTCAACGATGTCCCCAATGATGTCACCAACATCACTGTGGTATCACAACTATCCCTTTGTTGTCACCATTCCCCTGCAAGGTCACTAGTCCCCAGAGATGTCATGGATGTCCCTGTGATGTCAGCAGTGTCACCGATGATGTCATGGTGTCTCTGTGATGTCACCCTTGTCCTTGTGAAGTCACCGATATCCCCAATGATGTCACCGATGTCCACGTTATGTCATGGCCACCCCTTTGTTGTCATCAATGTCCCTGTGACATCACGGCTTTCCCATTGCTGTAAGCAGTCCCCTGTGATGTCACTGGTCTCCAGTGATGTCACTGCTGTCCCGCTGATATCACCACTGTCCCCAGCAGTGCCACCATGTCCCTGTGGTGTGATCAATGTCCCGGTGATGTCACCAGACCCCTTTGATGTCACCAATGTCCCTTGACATCACTGCTGTGCCTCTGTTTTCACTCTTATGTCCCTGGTCCCCAGTGATGTCCCTGCTGTTTCTATGATGTCACCGCTGTCCCCTGTGATGTCACCGATAACCCTGTGACATCACGGCTCTCCCTTTGTTGTCATCAGTCCCCTGTGAGGTCACTGGTCCCCAGTGATGTTTCTGATGTCCCCGTGATGTCACCACTATCCCCTGTGAGGCCACCAATGTCACCAATACCGTCACTGGTGTCTCTGTGATGTCACACCTGGCCTTGTGATGTCACCAACGTCCCGTCATGTCAGAGATGTCCCTGTTGATGTCACTGGTGTCTCTGTAGTGTTATGACTGTCCCCTGTGATGTCACCACTGTCAGGGAAGATGTCACCAGTGTCACCGATGATGTCACTGGTTTCTCTGGGATGTCACCCTGGCCTTGTGCAGTCACTGATGTCCCCTGTGATGTCATCAATGTCCCTGTGACATCATGGCTTCCAATTACTGTCACCGGTCCTCTGTGATGTCACTGGTCCCCAAT
>NW_020958383.1:11928-13863 GCF_003031625.1 Empidonax traillii | reverse complement strand
GTGATGTCACCCCTATCGTTGTGAAGTCACTGATGTCCCCTGTGATGGAAATGATCTCCCTGTGACACCTCGGTTGTCCCTGTGTTTTCACCAGTCCCCTGGGATGTCAGTGGTCCTCAATGGTGTAACTTCTGTCCCTGTGATGTCATCACTGTCCCCAGTGACTTCAACAATGTCCCCAATGATGCCACTTGTGTCTCTATAATGTCAACCCCGTGCTTGTGAAGTCTCCGATGTTTCTGTGACATCACGGCTGTCCCTTTATTGTCAGCAGTCCCCTGTGATGTCACTGGTCCTCAGTGATGTCACCCAAGTCCCTGTGATGTCACCCATGTCCCTTGTGATGTCACCACTATCCCCTGTGATGTCACCAGTGACACCAGTAATGTCACTGGTGTCTCTGGGATGTCATCTGTTTCATCCATTGCCTTGTGAAGTCATCGATGTCCCCTGTGTTATCGGAGATGTCCCCATTAATATCACTGGTGTCTCTGTGGTGTCATCACTGTCCCCTGGGATGTCAACAATGTCCCCAATGATGTCCTGATGTCTCTGTGATGTCCCCACTGTGTTGAGCCATGGCACCATGTCCCCGTCATGTCACCCATGTCAGTGATGTCCCTGTGACATCATGGCTGACTCTTTGTTGTCAGCACTCCCCTGTGATGTCATCGGTCCCCAGTGATGTCACCCATCTCCCTGTGATGTCACCACTGTCCCCTGCGATGTCAACAGTGACCCCAATGATGTCACTGGTGTCACTGTGGTTTCATCCTTGTCCTTGTGAAGTCACTGAAGCCCCCTGTGATGTCACCAATGTCCCTGGGACATCATGGCTGTCCCTTTTGTTGGCAACAGTTCCCTATGATGCCACTGGTCCCCAGTGATGTCACTGCTGTCCCTATGATTTCACCGCTGTGCCCAGTGGCATCATGTCCCTGTGATTTCACCGATGTCCCTGTGACATCACGGTTGTCCCTTTCTTGTGACCAGTCCCCTGTGATGTCACTGGTCCCCAGTGATGTCGCCGATGTCACTGTGATGCCACCACTCTCCCCTGTGATGTCACCAATATCCTCGATGATGTCACCCCTGCCCTTGTGAAGTCACCAATGTCCTATTTGATGTCACTGATTTCCTTGTGACATCACAGCCATCCTTTCGTTGTCACCAGTCCCCTGTGATGTCACTGGTCCTCAGTGATGTCACTGCTGTCCCTGTGGTGTCACCGCTGTCCCCCGCAGTGACACCTCTTCCCCTTGATGTCACCAAAGTCCCTCTGATGTCACCAGACCCCTATGACATACCTGTTATATCTGTGACATCACAGCTATCCTTTCATTGTCACCAGTCACCAGTGATGTCACTGGTCTTTAAGAATATCGCTGATGTCCCTGTGACATCATGGCCTTCCCTTTATTGTCCACAGTCCCATTCGATGTCACTGGTTCCCAGTGATGTCACCCACATCCCTCTCATGTCACCACTGTCCCCTGTGATGTCACCATTGTCCTGATGATATCACTGGTGTCACTGTGATGTCACTGATTTCCCTGTGATACCACGCCTGTCCCTTTGTTTTCAAGAGTCCCCTGTGGTGTCACTGGTACCCAATGATGTCACCCATGTCTCTGTGATGTCACCACTGTCCCTGTGATGTCACCAATATCCCCAATGATGTCAATGATGTCTCTTTGATGTCAGTCATGTACTTGTGATGTCACTGATGTCCCATGGAATGTCACCGATGTCCCTGTGACATCACAGCTGTCTCTTCGTTTTCACCAATCCCCTGTGATGACACTTGTCCCCAGTGATGTCACCAATGTCCCTTTCATTAGGATTAGGGTCAGGGGTAAGGGTTAGATTAGGGTTAGGTTTTAGGTAACGTTTGGGTTAGAGTAAAGGATAGGGTTAGGGTTAGGGCCAGGGTTA
>NW_020958383.1:7419-11448 GCF_003031625.1 Empidonax traillii | reverse complement strand
AATCCATCTACGTCCTGAGGACCTCGCTGCCACCGTCCAAGCGTGCTTGGCCCCGGCAGATGAACCTCAGGATTAAAGGGTGGGCTCAGTTCCGCGCACACTGTGTCTCACCTAAAAAATCCAATGCGCAGGCTGGAAGGTGGAAAGACCTTCCCCGGTTCTTCGTTCGCGAAGAGACTGGCCATTAGAGTAAGGGTTGGATGAGGCAGAAACATCCCCTGTTCTGGAATGGAGAGGATAGGAAGAGGCCGTGACATCACAAAGGGGCCCATGGATTGGGGGCTGGGCTGCATTCTGACAATGTGGGACGTTGGTTCTTTGGTTTCCAGGGGCTATTCCAGAATGGAGAGGATGGGCTGGGACATCCTAAAGGGGCACATGGGTGGGGCTGCATTCTGACCTTGTGGGGTGCTGGTTCGTTGGTTGCCAAGGGCTATTCCGGAATGGAGAGGGTGGGCTGTGACATCACAAAAGGGCCTCAAGCACATGGGTTGGTTTAGTGGGTTGACTCTGGCTGGATTTCAAACACCCACTAAAAGCTGCCACCTCCCCCTCCCTCTGCAACTCCACAGAGGAGAGAAACAAAACAGCTGAGGATTCCTGAGTAGAGATAAGGGTGGGGAGAAAGTCGCTTCCTAAAGGGCAAAACAGACTCAAAGTAGGGATAGTACTTAAATTTATTAGTGACAGGATGAAAGCCAAAGAGTGAGAAATAAAACAGTCTGAGAAACACTTTCCCCCCACCCCTCCTTCCTTTTCAGCTCTCCCTCCTCCCCCCAGCAGTGCAGGGAGACAGCAATGGGGGTTACAGTGAGTTGTTGTTTCTGTCACTGCTCAGGGAGAGGAGTTGGATCCTTCCCTGCTCCCGTGGGGTCCCTCCCACGGGAGACAGTCCTGGATGGAGCTCTCCAGTGAGTCCTTCTGGCCCTATATCTGTTCTCCCAGAGCTGTTCCTGTTGCTCCTGATGGGCTCGGCCTTGGCCAGCGGCAGCAAGTCCGTCCTGGAGCAGCTGGAATTGGCTCCACGGGGCAGGGGAAGCTTCTGGAAGCTTCCAACAGAAGCCACCCCTGGAGCCCCCCCGCTACCAAAACCCACCCACAGAAACCCACTGCACCCAGTGACTTCCACTTGCCCCAGGATGGTCCCAGTTCCCAGCAGTGTGATCCCAGTCACTCCCAGTTCATGCCAGTTGCCTCCAGCATGTACCCTGTAACTCCCAGTTATTCCCAGTTGCCTCCAGCATGATCCCAGTTGCTCCAGGTATGTTCCCAGTTGGCTTCCAGCACAGCTCCACTGGTTCCCACTTCCCCCCTTTGTAGTTCCAGTCTCTCCCAGTTTGATCCTGGTCCCTTACACTCACTCCCACTATGATCCCAGTCACTCCCAATAGGACCCCAGTTGCCCCCAAGGTGCTCCCAGTTGCTCCCAGCCCCCCCAGGATGGTTCCTTTCCCTCTCAGGGACTCCCAGTGTTAGTCCAACTGACACTGTCAGTCACTCCCTGGTTGATGCCATTTGCCCCCTGCACAGTCCCAGTTGCTCCCAGTATGTGTCCAATCACCCTCAGTATCATCCCAGTAACTTCCAGACACTTCTAGTACAAATCCAGTTTGATCCCACTCATCCCCAGTATGGCTGCAGTCCCTCCCACACATTCCCAGTATTATTGCAGCCACTCCCAGTAAGATCCCAGCAGGACCCCAGGAGGGGCCCAGCTGCTCCCAGTATGATCCCAGTTGCCCCCAGCAGAGTTCCAGTTGCTCCCCTTCACCCATACCATGGTTCCAGTCACTCCCAGAATGATCCCAGTCACTCCCAAACACTCCCAGTCTATCCCAGTTACCTCCAGCATGCTCCCAGTCAGTCCCAGTATGATCCCAGTCTCTCCTAGTAGGATCCAAGATACTCCCTGCATGGTCCCAGTTGCTCCCCAGTCACCCCACTGTAGTTCCAGTCCCTCCCAGTATGACTCCAGTATGATCCCAGTGACACCCTCTTTGGTGGCAGTCACAGCCAGGATGAACCCAGACATTCCCTGTCACTCCCAGTATAAAGCCATTTGCCCCCCCAGCAGGGTCCCACTTGCTCCCACTCACCCACTGCAGTTCCAGTTCTTCCCAGTAGGATCCCTGTCACTCCCAGTCTCTCCCAGTGGATTTCAGCCTGCTCCCAGTCAGTTCCAGTATGATCCCAGTCACTCCTGGTCCCTCCCAGTATATCCCCATTGCCCCCAGTGTGGTCCCACTCACTCCCAGTTGCTCCCAGTAGCTTCCAGCATGATCCCAGTTGCTCACAGCCACTCCCAGTCCCCCCAGTGTGGTCCTAGTTGCTCCCAGTATGATCCCAGTCATCTCAAGCGTAATCCCACTTGCTCCCAGTATATCCCAGTTGTGCCAACATGGTCCCAACTGCCCTCAGAATGTTCCCAGTCCCTCCCAGTATGACCCCAGCCACCGTCACTGTGGGCTCAGTTGCTCCCAGTATGACCCCAGTCGTGCCCAGCATGGTCCCAATTGCTCCCAGTTCATCCCGGTGGTATCCTACTAGCTCCCAGTTGCCCCTAGCATAGAACCAGCTGCTCCCAGTATGATCCCAGTTTGATCTCAACAGGATAAGGGTCACCACCAGTAAAATCCCAGTAACATCCAGACACTTCCAGTATGAAGCCAGTTTGATCCCACTCATCCCCAGTATGGCTGCAGTCCCTCCCACACACTCCCAGTATTATTGCAGTCACTCCCAGAATGATCCCAGTATGACCCCAGCAGGGGCCCAGCTGCTCCCAGTATAATCCTAGTTGCCCCAGCCCTGGTTATTGGGGGGCACTGGGGGGGTTTGGAGGATCCAAGGGGTGGAGCCGAGTTTGGGAGGGCAGAACCGGCCCCAGGATGGATCAGGAATGGGGACCCCCCTGTGTTCCCCCCGTGTCACCCCGCTCTGGGGGGGCTTTGGGAGGGCACCTGCCCCTCAGTAGGCACCCAGCTCACCCCAAAAAGTGCTGAGACCCCCCAAAACCTCCCCAAACCCCCTCAAGGACCCTAAAACACACTCAAAGCCCACCGAGGAGCCCACTCAACCCCTTTTCTGGGGGGTTTCTCTGGGCACTGGTGGTGCTGGGAGCCCCCCCGGCTGCGGGCGAGGAGCTCTCGGGTGAGCGGGGGGAGGGAAGGGGGAGGTCGGTGGGAAAAGGGGTGTCAGAGGGGATAAAAGGGTTGGTGGGACCCCAAACTGAGTGGGAGGGAAGTGGGACCCCCAAAAGTGGAGGGGGACTGAGGTTCATGGGAAATGGGGGGGGGTGGGGCAGAGGAGTAGAAGAAGGGCAGGGCAAGACCCCAAAACTGAACATGAGGGGGGATGATGTGGAAGACTGGGAGAGGAGGGGAAAATGTGGGGGTTGGGACCCCTAAACTGATCTGGGAGGGGCTGGGGATTGAGGACCATCAAAACTTGGAGGGAAAAGGGAGAAGGGTGGAAAAGGGGGGGGTGGCCTGGCAGGTCTGACAGTCCCATGGGGGTATTTGGAGACAGGGGGGTCGTAAAGGGGGTGGCCCCCTGAGCTCCCAGCTGTGGCGTGCTGGGGTTGCTGGATCCAATCTCAGCCTTGGGACATGCCAACACTTTCAGTTTAGAGAAATTACAGAGGTGGGACTGAAACACTTTTGTCACCCAGGTTTTAAGGATGGCAAAACAGATCTACTGATAGAAATGAATTATTTAGGGTTACAAAGGATCAGACAAAAGATCTTCATCAGAATTATTTACTGCACAATAGAAACACTAAAACTATCAGTACTACAGCATAAGATAGGACAGTGCTCTCCACTAAAGCAATTGTTGAAGCAATTCTACTCAAGCTGGCACCAAAGCAAGAATTATGAATTAGAGAGGGATGGAACTCCCCCAGACCAACGCTCATGGGGAGATCTCTGCTCTCAACCTCCAGCACTGACCTTGGGGGGTCCCAGCCAAGGCAGGAATCTCCACACACCCCCCAAGAAGGGTTCTGTTGGCACAACCTGCCCCTGGCAA
>NW_020958383.1:0-1289 GCF_003031625.1 Empidonax traillii | reverse complement strand
ATTCCTATGAATTGAAAGAAAGAGATGACAAATTTCCAAGGACAGCCCAGGGGAGAGACTGGGAGGGGATATGAGATGTGCAGGCAGAGCAGCAGGGAGGCTTTGGAGACTCAGAGCCAGAATGTCTGTGCTTTCACTCAACAGTCTTTCAGCCAGATCTGAGTGGATCTGATCCTGCTTTTTCCTCCACCATCTCCCATCCAGGAGACCCACCACTGGGGTGTGTAAGGGCAGCAAGAGCTCATACAAAGCACTTTATATCATCCTGGTTTTCCCCTTTTTTTCCACAGTCACGTGTACACATGAGCCCTGACATAGAGGTCTCCTGCATCTCCCCAGCACCGAAAAGCAGGCTGTGAACCCAAAATCCAGAGTTATCCTGGGACAGGGGCATTTAGGGGCAAAGCAGCACATGGGGAGGGAGCTCAGCCTATCCACCACTGGGGTGCTGGGATCACCTTCTCCACATTCCCCCCAGATCCTGACTCCTGTGGTCCCCCACAGTGCACGTGAGAACAGAGCAGCCCCTTGGCACCTCACTTTGGGTTTTAGGGGGGCTGTGGGAGCAATCCATCACCACCCTCAACCTCTGCAAACCCAGGGGCTGCTGGGATATCATTTGAGGCCCCCACTTGGTGGAATTTGACTTCCTGGAGGCCTGAGAGGGCTGAGCTCTGGCTCACTCCAGGTCCCCAAACACGGGGGACACGGCCCCACCTCCCCGGGCTCTCGCTGTGCTCACCAGGGCCTTGGCGGTGCTGCAGCCAGACACATCCCACACTTCTGTTCTCCAAATCCCATTATCCACATCTAAGGAGGAAATCATTTTAAGGAAGGAAATGAAACATTGATTTGTGTCTGAATTTGAAGTAGGGGTTATTTGAAGGCAAGATAAAAGAGCCCTCTGGCCCCTCAGGATCTGTTTGTGCCAGGAGGAGCAGGGGATGGGGCTGGGGGGCTGGCGGAGGGGAAGAGCCCACTCCAAGCCCTGGGCACAGCAGGAGATGCCTTTCCCAAGGGGGGAAAAGGGTGTCCCGATATCCTGTTGACATGCACAGCATCACTGTCATGAGCACTTTCAACCCACCTTTCTCCTTCGGGCTCGTCTTCCAGCAGGTCCTGGGGAAGCTCCAGACACAGCCAATTCTCAGGGTTCCCAGCATGCAAGTGCCAAGCAGCAACAGGCAAAGCAAACCCCCAGCTCAGGAGGTCTGGTTTCTTCCTGGAAAGGGCTGTCAAGCCTTGGCACAGCTGCCCAGGGCAGTGGTGGAGTCACTGGAATCCCTGGA
>NW_020958382.1:45878-46935 GCF_003031625.1 Empidonax traillii | reverse complement strand
TCCTCGTAGCTTACAAGCATTACAGCTTTGGCAGATGGATGTCACTCATGTTGGTGAGTTTAGAAGGTTGAAATATGTGCATGTGTGCATTGATACTTTTTCTCATGTTATACGGGCATCTGCTCATGCTGGAGAAGGTGCCAGATATGTCATTCATCATACCTATGCATGCATGGCAGCCCTAAGAGTCCCCACAGAATTTAAGACCGATACTGGGTCAAATTATACCTCACAGCGTTTTTGCAGATTCTGTGGAAATTGGAGTATTTCTCATGTTATCAGAATGACTCATTCTCCTCCAGAACACACTATCATCGAGCGAGCTCATGCAGTCTTGAAATCACTTTTGCAAAAACGGAAAGGGGGAGGAGAGCTGGATAGCCCACATAACCCACTTGCAAAAGTGTTCTATGTTTTGAATTTTTTACGGTTGACAGGTGGAAGATCGGACCCTCCCATTGTAATTCCTAATACTTCTATGCAGTCAGGTTTGGTAAATCCACAGGTAACAGTGAAAGTTCAGTACAAGGACCCACAAACCGGGGTCTGGAAGGGGCCTCCAGAGGTAAAACTAACTGGTAGAGGGTATGCTTGTGTCCTCACAGATACAGGAGTTCAGTGGCTGCCTACACGTTGGAGAAGACCTTGGAAAGGGACTGATTCTGCAGAACAAAGTTGATACTGTGGTAGACAAGCTCTTCAGAATTACAGAGTTTTTTCAGTATTTTTATAAGGTAGTTTTATGGTGTAGTATCATATAATCATAGAGGTTAAGAATTTAAGAGAGTGTTTTGTGTGAACTTGATATATTATCCATTAAATTTTACTATGGGTTAAGGTTTAGCATTATAAGATAATAATAAATGATGTGTGTGAAGGTGTTATTTTTAATGGTAATGGGTATAGGTACTTGTGTGTTATAATGTGTTAGGGGTAAGATAAGAATGTATTGTAATGTCATATAAATTGCTCAAAAAGAAAAAAGGGGATTTGTGGGAGAAACATGATGAATGTGTGAGCAATTTATATTATGTGTGGTATGTATGTCTCTGAAACC
>NW_020958382.1:39648-43494 GCF_003031625.1 Empidonax traillii | reverse complement strand
GCGTGGGGCGACAATCGCCTTTGTCACGGAGCTGCTGCAGGCTCTGCTCCTCCGGTGATCCAACAGCGGCCCCTGCTGACCGGGATTGGAATTGCGCCAAAAAGCCAGGAATACCACACACACTCCTTTTTTGAGGCGGAGTTTTGGTACAGGATTATTTGGTCGTTTTTGTGTCCTTTAGTTGTTCTACCAATACACATACATCCTTTAATAAAGGGCTGTGTTTTTTGCTCTCTCCATACTTTTCACTTGAAGCCTCTCAATTTTGGATTTACAATTGCTTAGAGGGAGGAGTTTGGTCTTCCTCATAACTTCTCCTCCAGGAATTCCCAGTTTATGCCCACAAATCCTCCCGGAGGGGTGAGGCAGACATGAAGGTTCGATGTGAATACCCTGTTTGGGATAACTTAGGTGATGATTGCATCCCCTCTCCCTTCCCTAGAAGCTGGAGATGCTGCTGTCTGGGAGCAGGAGGTGCCTGTGTGGGGGTTCAGCACCGCTGGCTTGGTGCAAGTCCAACAAGCGTTTGGACGATACTCCCGGGCACGTGGTGTGACTCTGGTGAACGGTCCAGTGAAGGCTCAGGAGTTGGACTCGATGATCCTTGTGGGTCCCTTCCAACTTGGAATACTGGGTGTGATTCTGTGAAGTTCCACAGGGCTGTGTGTGAGCAGAGAGCAGAGGCTGAGCAAAGCAGAGCGGGGCAATGGCAACACAGCCCTTGAGCACTGCCCCAAGCGGGCTGAGCTCAAAAGGGAGCTGGGGGTGGGGTTGGTCCCACTCGGGTTAAGGATCAGAGACACGTAGACAGCAGGGAGTGCAGGGCCGGGAAAACATCTGCTTCTTTGGACTAAAGCTCGAAAAAGGAAGTGTGTCAAGACAGAAAACTTCCAGTGACGCACCCCTTTCAACTGCACAGTTCAAGGCACACCTATTAGAGTGGGAGTCCTTTTCTCCTTGCATCCCTTCAGCTGTACACCCCTACACAGAGAACTGCGCCTTCTCCTAGGCTGCAAGGAGGAAGGGAAACCAAACAATATCTTGTTTTGTCTGGCTCCTGTCAGCTGCATGTGCTGATGCGGACGCTCAAGAATCCGTTTGGTTGAAAGAGCTTCAACGCACAAGCAGCTGAAAACAAGGCACTACGAGGAAGTGTGCCAAGAGAGAAAGTTTTTAGGATTTACCCTGTTGAATTGCAAACTTCTAAAGTTTGGCAGTCTCTTTCTGCTTCGAAACCTTTCTGCTTGGCACATATGAGAAGGCGCTGCCTGTTCATCTCAGCAAGATGTACTCTGAAGCGCTTACAGACAAGCGCTTACCCGCAAGTCGAAAGTGTCCGCTTCAGCAACCGCAGAGACGAACAGGGCAAAGCGACCTTGCTGCATTCGCCCTCCTCTTTGCAGCCGAGAAGAACGCGCAACACTCGTTGGAGGGCTGTACAGTCGAAAGGATGAAAAAGGAAACTCACTCCCAGTCAAATGGCAGTGCCTTGAAGTTTGCAGTTGGAAGGGGAATGACACTGAAAGCCTTCTGTCTTGGCACGCTTCTCTTTTTGAGCTGAAGCGCACAGCGTGGATCTCGCGTGTGCGACTGAGTTTTGCTGGTATGTGGAGGGAAGAAGTGCAATGCTTGGTGTGGTGCTATGTGGTTTCAAGAGAGAGAGGAAACCTAACTGTGGGTTTTCCTTTTAGCATATTTTGCAAGGGGGCTTCTGCTGGCCTCTCTAAGGGTATCAAGTCAGATCTGTGAGAGCCAAAGAGAAGAAAGGACTCTGCTTGTGCCTTGCTTAGGAGCTGGGATTGGTCCTGCTGCAGGACTGTGTTTAGCAGGGCGTTTCCCACAAGGATAGATTGTGTCTAGTGGGGGCCCTGTCTCACCCCCTACCGTGGTCGCTGCACCAGCAGAGCTCCCGCTTTCATTTGCAGGCACTGCAAGCCCGGAGCACGGTCCGCGTTTGCCTGTCCCTTGGGAGCAGAATCCTCCTTGCAATGTCCGCGTTCCCCTTGGCCCCCACCCTACTCTGCATCCACAGGGCTCCAAGAACCCCAATATCTACTGGAGGATATGACCTCAGAGACAAGATAGATACCAGCTGATGAACCTCCCAATGTCCTCGTGGTGGCAACTGGGCAGCCTTGGCCCAATGCTGAAGGACCTTGGGTGGGAGGGAAGGAATCACTGACCTTCAGTGTTTGTGCCTGCCTGGGAGCTAAACCTCCTGCCGAGGAGGAGAAAGGCACAGGCTGAGAGCCTGGAGCTCCCTCAGGTTCTGCACACACTGAGACACCCTGGGAATCCCAGATCCACCATCTGTCATCTCTGGGGGAGTTGTCTCTTCCAAGAGAAACCATTCTACTAGTCTCCAGTCTTCAGCATATTTGGAGTCAGTGAGAAAATGAAAATAAAGGGCAACCTCAAGCCCTTGTGCTCTGGTGGTGTTTGAAAGGGGACGGTCCCTGTCTCAGGGAGGTGTTTGGCAATGGTTGCAGCTTGGGGTTGAGCTGAGCAGGTGGGACCTGAAATACTGCAGGCACCTGAACTGCAATTTTTTGTCCTCTTGCTCCATCCCTCATTCCATAAGATGATGTTTATGCTGCCAATTGGCAGATTTCTTGAAATCTCACTGTCCAATCTGTGGGCCTGAAACTCCAGCTGCCTCTCCCCAGTTAGTTCTCAATTGCAAGCAGGAGTGAGGGACGGTGCTTTCACGTTTCTGCCGCAGTTGTTTTGAACACTGTCTTCACCCTGACTCACATCCCATCTTTGTTCATCTGTTCTGCAATAATTCACTTGCAGATGGTCTCTGAACTGTGTCTGTGCCCCAGAGATGGGCACAGCATGCATCAAATCTGACCCTCCCAGTGCAACCACCAGAGCGTCATCCTGCAGCCCTGGACTCTCCTGTCCTATCTGAGACACACTTGTGCAGCTCTCCAGGGGATGGTGAGTACAAAGACAGGTTCCGTAAAGGGAGCTGTGTGGGACTGGAAGTGGGAGAGGAGAAGACCTCTATGCCCCTCATGTGAATCCCTTGGGAGGAAACTCTGCCCCTCCCAGATCTGAGGCATTTTCCAGTCCTGAAAACAATAACACTATTCTGGGCCATGCCTTTGTACTCTCCAGATGACTTTCCAGCTCCTGACACTCTATATGAGCCCCCATCATCACCCTCGTCCTGGAGAGATGGGGCCATTGAGCACCGGGAGAGCCCAGCCTGGAGACATCCCCCAGCCCATCAGTTCGTTCTGATGTTTTCCCGGCCCTGCACTCCCTGCTGTCTACGTGTCTCTGACCCTTAACCCGAGTGGGACCAACCCCACCCCGAGCTCCCCTTTGAGCTCAGTCCGCTTGGGGCAGTGCTCAAGGGCTGTGCTGCCATTGCCCTGCTCTGCTTTGCTCAGCCCCTGCTCTCTGCTCACACACAGCCCTGTGGAACTTCACAGAATCACACCCAGTATTCCAAGTTGGAAGGGACCCACAAGGATCACCGAGTCCAACTCCTGAACCTTCACTGCACCATCCCCCAGAGTCACACCACGTGCCTGAGTGTATCGTCCAAACGCTTCGTGGACTTTCAGCGGTGCTGAACCCACACACAGGCACCTCCTGCTCCCAGACAGCAGCGTCTCGAGCTTCTGGGGAAGGGAGAGGGGATGAAGCCATCACCTAAGTTATCCCAAACAGGGTATTCACATCGAACCTTCATGTCTGCCTCACCCCTCCGGTGGGATTTGTGGGCATATGCTGGGAATTCCTGGAGGCGCTGCCATTGCTGGAGGAGCTGCGTTTCTGCTCTTCCTCCCCCTGTCCTGGTTTTAGCTCTCCTGAAGGAAACATTTGGTTAGA
>NW_020958382.1:36189-38317 GCF_003031625.1 Empidonax traillii | reverse complement strand
TCCAATCCCGGTCAGCAGGGGCCGCTGTTGGATCACCGGAGGAGCAGAGCCTGCAGCTGCTCCCTGACAAGGGCGATTTTCGCCCCACGCCCCGAGAAGGGGAAGACAAAGGGGATGTTTCTGCCTCATCCAAGGAGAAGGGTCAGGTGATATGTCCCCCTGGAGCAGCTCTCTGTCCTCCAGGAGACGAGGAGCTGTGGACGTGTTTCCCTGCCAAGCCAAGCCAAGCGCGGGCAATTCCCCACCAGAACTGGTGCAGACGACCCCAGGGGTTGGCACAGGGCAGATTCCTGACGACAGGGACAAACCCACTGGGTGTTACAGGGATGTCTGTAAACCCCATTTTCCGTGGGGGTTGCCAGTGGAGTGGGAAAGGAAAGGAGGAGAACACGGTGAGAACAGGAGCTGGAGGAGCAGCCCCAATGCTCCCTCCTCCCAGCCCTTGCCCAGCCCAGCAAAGCCCAAGCAAGCCCAGCCTGGACCTGCCAGCCCCATTTTCCCAGCTCAGGAGCACTGTCAGAGAGAACAGGCTGGGCTGGGCGATTCTCCCTGGGCACTGGCTGTGCTGGAGCGCTGCCTGGGCTGGCTGAGGGAGGACCTCAGCGGAACAGAGGTTGTGCTGCTGTTCAGCTCTTGCACGGGAGGCTTTAGAGGGAAAAGGAAAGCTCTTTCTTTCCCCTGCTGGCTGCAAGTCCTTGCACAAGCCTCCGGCCCTGGGATGCAGGAGAGCTGCAGGGAACTGGGCCCTCTGCCTTCAGTTTTGCTGAAGGGGGCAGCGGTGACATCCCAGGAGACCAGTGACATCCCAGGGCTCTGGTGACACCACAGGGGACATCAGTGGCATCACGAGGTGTCGTGGTTTTGCCCACCAGCCCATTCCTGGGGCTGAGGATGGTTTTGTCCAGGTAATTTCCAGACAAAAAGGCCAATCGAAAGTCCAGTGACGCCTTTGCTAATTACATCTTCAAGAAAATGGAAGAGAAGGTATGTTGGCGCAGTTGAAATTAGGGGCAGCAGCCATGTAGCAGAGAGGAGTAGCAAGCCCACGTAGGGCCAGACTCCCTCCTCCCCTGGCTTGGGTCGGGGTGGGGGGAGCAGGTGTAGCACTGAAGTCCTCCCTTCTCTCTTGTAACAGAGTGAAGAAAAAAAAAGTTTAAAGGACGAAGTGCTTGGACAGAAACCGCTGTGGAAAAATTCCAGCCAAGAGAAAAGAGACCTCCAAGGTCAAAACTAGCAGCCGGAGGGGAGAGAAGAAAAGTTTGAAGGGGGGAGAGCTGCTGCTTCCCCCTTTCACTCTCTCTCTTCAGCAGGGAAAAGACTGAAAAGTAAACCCTGCTACTTGTAAAAGTTTGTTGGAGTAAGGAGACCCTCCATGCAGCTGATAGAGGAGCCTGTGGATGTACCAAAGAGAACCGAGACTTCATGAGAAGAACTGAAGTGAGGCAGAGTCCTGGTGGAGATTTGTGACCCTGAGGGAAACCTGTGCTGGAGCAGTGACGACTCAGGTGGGATACGGAGATCCGTGTGTGTGTGGATCCATACTGCTGTTGAAGATTTTGTGACCCTGAGAAATCTCATGCTGGAGCGAGACGGCCCATGTGAGATGTTGGGCAATCCGTGTGTGTGTGGATCCACACTAGACCTATGCCGAGAAGTCTATCAAGGGGGAGGGACCTCCATAGGGAAACAGGGGTGAACTCTTAAGCCATTATCCCCTGTAACCCTGTGGAAGAAGATCCATAGTAAGCAAGTGTCCCCTTGCAAGCCTATGGAAGGAAGACCCTTCAGGACCTGGGTAACCCCCAGCCTTCGGTCTTAGCCCAGGAGGGGGGTAAGCCCAGCCCTGGAAGCCAACACAGAGCAAGAAAGAGTGAGAAAAAGTTCCAGCTGCAACAAGAATACTGCTGCTATTGAAGATGTATTACTAGAGAGAGAGAGCTGGAACTCCGAAAATAGAAAATGAGACTACGTCTTCTCCTTGGACTAGTATAAAAGGGGAAGAAGTATTTCTGTAAATATATAGCACTTCAACTTGAGTAGAAATTGTTGTAGATACAGTTCTTCAGTTTTTAATTCATTAGTAGTTTTTGTTTTACTAGTAATAAATGCTTATACTATTTTCCCCAAA
>NW_020958382.1:32384-33551 GCF_003031625.1 Empidonax traillii | reverse complement strand
CAGAATCAGAGCATCAGCTGGATTGGAAAAAACCTCTGAGATCATCAAGTCGATATCTTGATCCCCTACCACTCTGCTTACTAGAGCCTGGCACTAAGTGCCACATCCAGTCTTATCTTAAAATCCTACTGGTACAGAGGATTCACCACTTCCCTGAGCTGCCCATTGAAATGATTGATTACCCTCTCCACAGAGAATTTCTTCCTAATATCTAGCCTCAACCTGATCTGGCAGAGCTTAAGACCGTGCCTTCTTGTCTTGCTGATAGCTGCCAGGGAGAGGAGACCAACCCCCACCTGGCTACAACCTCCTAGCAGGTAGTTGTAGAGTGTGATGAGGTCTCCTCTTGAGCCTCCTCTTCTCCAGACTAAACAACCCCAGCCCCCTCAGCCCCTCCTCATAGGACCTGTGCTCGAGTCCCTTCACCAGCCCGGTTGCTCTTCTCTGGACCTGCTCCAGCACCCTGACACCCTTCTTGAGGGGCCTGAACTGGACACAGAATTCGAGGTGTGGCCTCATTAGGGCTGAGTCCAGGGGAAGTAATCACTTCCTTACACCTGTTGGCCACACTGTCCCTGATCTTGGCCACCTGGGCATGCTGCTGGCTCATGTTCAGCTTCCTGCCCATCCAAACTCCCAGGTCCCTTTCTGCCTGGCTGCTCTCCAGCCACTCTGTCCCCTGCTGCAGGGGGTTGTTGTGGACAAAGTGCATGACTGGGCACTTGGCCTTGTTGAACCTCATCCTGCTGGAATCAGCCAAACTGTCCAGTCTGTCAAGGTCCCTCTGCAGAGCCCTCCTGCGTTCCAACTGATCCACACTTCCCCCCAAGCTTGGTATCCTCTGCAACTTTAGAAATGGTGGACTCAATTCCCTCATCTAAATCATCAGTAAAGATATGAAACAGAACTGGGCCCAACACTGATCCCTAGGGGACACCACTAGTGACCGGCCACCAACTGGATGCAGCCCTGTCCACCATCACTCTCTGGGCCCGGCCATCCGGCAGTTCTTAACCCAGCAAAAAGTGCACCTGTCCAAGCCCTGGACCGCCAGCTTTTTTTATGCTATGGGAGACGGTGTCCAAGGCCTTGCCGAAGTCCAGGAAGACACATCTACAGCCTTCCCCTTATCCACCAAGCGGGTCACTTGATCGTAAAAGGAGATCA
>NW_020958382.1:30771-32363 GCF_003031625.1 Empidonax traillii | reverse complement strand
TGATGGGCTGAGCGGGGGCTGAGGGGAGTCCTCCACATCCCAGGGGTGCAGGGACTGGGGGTCGTGTCTGCTGGGCCCCCTGAGCTTGGTGGGGGAGAGGAACTCGAGGGGGTGGTGCTGGGGCAGGATGATGCCACCCCTTGGGTCCCCAAGAGCTGCTCAGGGTGGGGAAACTGAGGCACGGATTGAGGGAGGAGGGGCTGGCAGGGCTTTTCTCGAGGCTGTGCTTGGTTACTGTCCCACCCCCATGCTGGGACCACCAAAAGAGGAAAGAAAGCCCTGAGCCTCTGTCTCTCAAGAGAAGGTGGTGCAGAACTCGGCACTACACAAAGAGCAAGAGTTTCCTGTGCAAAGCACCTTTGAACTGGCAGGTATTTTTCCCCATTCTGAATCCTAGATGTAAAAGTAAAAAAAACTCTAACCCTAACCCAAACCCTAACCCAAACCCTAAATCCTAACCTTAACACTAACCCTAACCCTAACCCTTGTTAATCCTAACCCTCTCCTCTTCCTTACACTAATTTAAAAGCCCTCCCGGTAATTCCCAAGCCTGTACGGGAATCTCATCCTCTGTCTGTCTCAGAGCCCCCCACTTATCTTGCAGAGAGACGGACCTGTCCATCCACCTTCCAAAAGCACGTCCCTTCGGCTGGCTCAGGGCTTCCTGTAGTCCCTGGCTGCTTCTCTTCGTCAGCTCCAAGAAAGGAAACCAAAATCAGTGCAGGACTTTAGCATCACATCGGCCAAGTCCAAACCATTGCCTCATTCACGGTCTCCTAAGTGCACCCAAGTCCTCGTGTCATTGCCTCCAGCAAGAGGTGCAGAGCTTGCAGCTCCCACTGCGTGGTACACCTGGAACAGGGAAAACAAACTTCCAGTGGCATTTCTGACACTTCCCTGGGCCCCTGCTCCTCCCCGATACCTCCCCGACTCACCTGGGATGCTCATTTCTTTCCAAAGGTTACCGGGCTGGCACCTCCAAAGAGAACAGGGCAATGCTTAAATGCCCAGCCCTGAAGTCCCTGCCATCGCCCACGAGGCCAACGCCAAAGCACCCAGACCTTGTCGCTCGGCTCCTCAGCCCGTGGTCCGCTCCTCTGGCAATACGGATGGGCACTGCAAAGAAATCACAGAGGCAAAGGCACATATGGACGCATTCCCTCAGAGGGCAACATTCTGACCAAAGTTCCCCTCTCGGATTCTTTTTCACTCACCTCTTACTGCAAGGACCTCCTTCCCATTCTGCTGACTCTTGTCACCTTGTGTATCACTGGAAAAAAACAAATGACGAGCTATGTGCTTAGATTCACCAATGATACAGCTCGCCATAAATATCTTTGCATTCAGACTGGCCAGAATATTCTCACCTTGCTCGTCTGCCCTTTAATTCCGACAGCCCAATAGACCACTTGAATCTGACCTCGAAAGAAAGAACAAAAGGTCGGTCACACAATGAATCACAGAATCAGAGCATCAGCTGGATTGGAAAAAACCTCTGAGATCATCAAGTCGATATCTTGATCCCCTACCACTCTGCTTACTAGAGCCTGGCACTAAGTGCCACATCCAGTCTTATCTTAAAATCCTACTGG
>NW_020958382.1:27345-28646 GCF_003031625.1 Empidonax traillii | reverse complement strand
CCTCGGGGCCTTGGGCAAAGGGCTGGCAAGGGAGAGGCCCAGGAGCCTTGGGGCCTGCCCAGCTTTCCTCCTCCCTAGGGCCTCCCGCTTGTCTCCTGACACCCTGTTGGCCCCAGGCCTTGCAGGCTTCTGGCTCACGGCCTGCCAGCACCATCCCACCAGCCTGACCCCCCCTCTTTGCCCTGTCTCGAGCCGCTGCTCCCTTTGATGGCAAGGCTCTATCCAAGGAAAACCCCGGTTATCAGCAATGGCACCTGAGTTTGGGGGGGTCGTGTGTCCCCGCACTGCCCACAGCAAGTTGCACAGCTGAAAGGGTCCCAGAGCCAAACTCTTCCCTGTATTTATTACCTTGGGGTCTCCTCAGTAGAAAGCACAGCACCACATGGACTATTCTGAGGTGTGCAGGCATTTGGACTTCTGCCTGTCTCACACACACACACACGAAGTCAGGTGTAGTACTGCCCTCAGAGAAAACCCACCCAATCTTGCTGCAACTAAAGCCATGGAATTTGCCTTTGTTTCATTGGCATTCCAGATGAGGCTGTGCCTGTGTCCAGAACAGAGGCTCAGAAAAGCATTTCTTAAGTTTCCCCTGAAATCTGGTGCGGACATGACCAAGGCACTGGTGGCACTCTGAGTCAACAGTAGTGTTTCCAGTGGCTCTCTGAAGGAACACAAGTGTCCAAGGAAGACAACACAAGTGTCCAAAGAAGTCCCACTACTTCAGCACTGAATGAGCTTTTTCATGCCACTTTCATTTCCTGTCTAAGTTTAATTTCCTTGGAAGGAGGTTTTGGCCTACTTTAATAGGAGTTAATTCCCAAACTACTTTCTTAATTTCCTGAAGGACACTGACAAGGATCATGGAGTTTGTCACTTGGTCATGCTCCTGTACTTTGGCAGCAGAGGAAAGGAGAGTCCAGGTACAATCCCAGGGCGTCCATTGAAGAAGAGCTTGAAATCAAAACCACCTTCCTATTCCAGGGTTCAAGTCAATGCCCAGCATGTAGTGGAAAAGAAGTTGCCAGTGAATTTGCCGGAAAGCGGGAAAAAATAGAAAAGTACACAGTTACATACAAGTACAGGCAAGTACTATTCTGACTAGACATTTCAGATTCATTTGATGTAGTGACAATAAAAATCGTAAACCCACGGAAGGTTGTGCAAGACAACACAAACTGACCCCACCCAAGCATTACATTAAGAGAGATAAATTTCAGAAGTTCACAAGTGTCCTACTTTACTCTTTGTTTACACTTTTGAACAGTCCAACTAGAACTCTATTTATAGGATGGAGGTAT
>NW_020958382.1:21307-22427 GCF_003031625.1 Empidonax traillii | reverse complement strand
AGATTTGAAAATAGTCCCTTAGGAAAACCTGAGGGACTTGGAAAATTCACAAAGCTTGAAGCCTGCTCAGCATCCCTGATTCCTCATCTCCACCCATCCTCAGGAACTGGGCTCTCTCCTCTTTCAGGCTCTCATCTGTGTACACTGTATTAAGGCCTCCTAACTTCTGAAGAAAAGTAGCATTAGAAGCTCCCATTTCTGCAAAGGTTTCCTTAGCAGATGGGTTTAAAAGCCAACCTTTGTTGCCATGACCAGTGAATGCAGAGCTGTGCTATAGAGCCAAAGGTTATTTCTGTTGCTGGCTTTGCTACACTCTCTAAGAACTTCTGTCCAGATCAGTGCTGGCCACAAGAATTCCAGTTTAACCCGTTTCATTTGTCAGGCTTTGCATTTCAAGAATGGTGAGCATTTATTGGAAACTCGGAAAGGGTTGGAAGGAACAGCCTCCCAAAATAGTTTTGCTTCTTTCTGAGGGAGAATTTTCAAACCTCTCTTTTGAGTAGGCAAAGACTTGAACGACTTGTACAATTGTAAATAAAAATCAAAACATTTGCTCTGATTAATGTCTTAACTTATATTTGGCTAAAGAGTTCTCTTAGTGTTGCCTTCTTTAAAAAAATAGAACCCAGAAGCAGAAAGGTCATCTCAGCAAGTACTGGAACCTTTAAAGTCCACTTGTTGCCACAGAACAATAGTATGTAAATATTGCATCCAAAGATACAGAATCTTAGACAGACAGACACAAATATACACACACACACACATATATATATATATATACGTATATAAATACAGACAGGAAAGTTTGGAGTTCTTGATGAGAGTTCTACATGGGGAATGAACAGAGGACTGGTTTTGTGTGTCATACAAGTGTGGTGACCATGAACATATGCTCTGAGCTTTGATTTATTGCCCTCCTTTGCAACTGCCCGCCTTCCCTCTGGGGGGAACACAGGCCTGTATTTTGCAGGTCTTTTTTGTTTGACTTTGCAGTGTAGACTAGGGGCAGAAGATTTTTTGGAGCCAAATCATTTGATCCAGATTCAGTTACTTTATCGGTGCCTGAAAATCAGGACCTGGACTCAATGGTCCCGAGGGGACCCTCCCACCTCAGCACGTT
>NW_020958382.1:16476-20454 GCF_003031625.1 Empidonax traillii | reverse complement strand
TCCGCGTCCTCCCATTGGCTGCGCGCGCTAAGCCTTGGGGCGAGGAGCGCGCGGGGAGGCTTCGGCGCGTCGAGCCCCGCGCGGGGAGCGTTGGGTGGAACGTGGGAAGGGAATGCCGGAAATCCGGCAGGGATCGGCTGGAGCCCGGCAGCGCTGCGCTCCCGCTCTTACTTCCAGCCTTTGCCTGGCTAAGTGCATCCTCCGGGAGGAGCGGGCTCTGCTGTTTCCTGCCCCTGCCAGGCAACAGGGAGACCCGTCCAGGGGGGCTCCTGTGTCTGACACCAGCAGGTCTCCCAGAGCCTCTGCCAGGGATGGAGTCTCTTGCCACAAGGAACTGCGATGCCGAGAAATTCCTCTCCTGCTCTTGCCATACCGCATTGGGAGAGAGCCCTGGACTTGGGAACACCTGTTGTTGCTGAAGGAGACGACCCCCCGCACGTTGCTGCACGGGATCCTGATGTGGCACTGCCGCAGCTTCCTGGGAGTCATGGCTTGGGCACCGGTGTCTCGGGGACAGTAGCTGCTGGGCCACCTACTCCTGGCAATGTCTCACTGCAATGGCCTGGGCTTCCACTCTTCCTTGCAGCCTTTTCCTGCCCATGTGCATGTTCAGCCAGGAGCGGGCTCTGCTGACAGCCGCAGCTCCAAGGGAGCAGGAACTCCTATCGACAGAGGCTTCTACATCTGCAGGCCAGCAGGTCTCACCGACGCTCTGGGCACGATGAAGGCTGTGGCCAGAAGTAACGCAGGTGTGCAGGAGATATTCCCTTTCTTGGTCGTCCACAGATGGAAAAATAGAGCACCCTGGAGATGGGAAAAGCCAGCCTTGACTCTGGAGGACCTTGTCCAGAGGTGCGTGGAGCCTCTACCCCTGGGGCAGCATCCTGAGAGCCATGGATTGGGCACCAGTGGCTCCAGGACTCTTTCAACTGTGCAACTTGCTGCTGCCAATGCCTTCCCTCCAGCCTGAAGCTCACTTATGGCTACTATGCTTTTCCTTGCCAGTTGCATTCTCAGGCATGACACAAGTCTCCTGACAGAGGACTCCCTGTGGACAGGACTCCAGCAGATCTCCCAGAGGCTCTGCCAGGGATGGAGTGCCTTGTCAGAAAGTAAATGTGGTGCAGAGGTCTTCCTTCTCCTGCTCCTGCCTTAGTGGTTCAGGAGAGAGCCCTGGACCTGGGAGACCTGCCAGGGAATGCGTCCGTATGTGCCTTTGCCTCTGTGATTTCTTTGCAGTGCCCATCTGTATTGCCAGAGGAGCAGACCACGGGCTGAGGAGCCGAGCGACAAGGTCAGGGTGCTTTGGCGTTGGCCTTGTGGGCGATGGCAGGGACTTCAGGGCTGGGCATTTAAGCATTGCCCTGTTCTCTTTGGAGGTGCCAGCCTGGTAACCTTTGGAAAGAAATGAGCGTTCCAGGTGAGTCGGGGAGGTATCGGGGAGGAGCAGGGGCCCAGGGAAGTGTCAGAAATGCCACTGGAAGTTTGTTTTCCCTGTTCCAGGTGTACCATGCGGTGGGAGCTGCAAGCTCTGCACCTCTTGCTGGAGGCAGTGACATGAGGACTTGGGTGCACTTAGGAGAGGGTGAGTGTGGGAATGGTTAGGGTTTGGCCGATGTGATGCTAAAGTCCTGCACTGATTTTGGTTTCCTTTCTTGGAGCTGACGAAGAGAAGAAGCCAGGGACTACAGGAAGCCCTGAGCCAGCCGAAGGGACGTGCTTTTGGAAGGTGGATGGACAGGTCCGTCTCTCTGCAAGATAAGTGGGGGGCTCTGAGACAGAGAGAGGATGAGATTCCCGAACAGGCTTGGGAATTACCGGGAGGGCTTTTGAAATTAGTGTAAGAAAGGGGATAGGGTTAGGGTTAACAAGGGTTAGGGTTAGGGTGAGGGTGAGGGTTCGGGTTAGGTATAGGGTTCGATTTAGGGTGAGGGTTAGGGTTCAGGTGAGGGTTAGGGTTCGGGTGAGGGTTAGGGTTCGGATTAGGGTTCGGGTTAGGGTTCGGGTTCGGGTTCGGGTGAGGGTTAGGGTGAGGTTGAGGATGAGGTTGAGGTTTAGGGTTAAATTTAGAGTGAGGGTTAGGGTTCGGGATAGGGTAAGGGGTCGGGTTAGGGTTAGGGTAGGGTTAGGTTTCAGTTTACGGTTTGGGTTCGAGCTAGGGTTCGGGTTAGGGTAAGGGTTCAGGTCCGGGTTAGGGGTTAGAGGTTCGGGTTAGTGTTAGGTTTAGGGTCAGCTTTAGGGTTAGAGGTTACAGTTAGGGTTAGAGTTCGGGTTCAGGTTTGGGTAATGGTTTGGGTTAGGTTTAGAGTTTTTTTTACTTTTACATCTGGGATTCAGAACGGGGAAAGATACCTCCCAATTCAAAGGTGCTTTGCACAGGAAACTCTTGCTCTTTGTGTAGTGCCGAGTTGTGCCCCACCTTCTCTTGAGAGACAGAGGCTCAGGGCTTTCTTTCCTCTTTTGGTGGTCCCAGCATGGGGGTAGCACAGCAGCCAACCACAGCCTCGAGAAAAGCCCCACCAGCCCCTCCTCCCTCAATCCATGCCTCAGTTTCCCCACCCTGAGCAGCTCTTGGGGACCCGAGGGGTGGCATCATCCCACCCCAGTACCACCCTCTTCAAGTTCCTCTCCCCCACCAAGCTCGGGGGGCCCAGCAGACACGACCCCCAGTCCCTGCACCCCGGGGACACGGGGGGCTCCCCTCAGCCCCCGCTCAGCCCATCAGTCTCAGCCCATGGAGCCGACCTGGTCCTCCTCCATGTCCCGGCAGAGCCGGGGGGTCGCAGGGCTGGGGACACGGACCCGAGAGTGGGGACACGACGCTGTCACACAGAGGAGGGGATAGGAAACCAAAGCCCTGCTGCCCTCCTCACTCTTCTGACCTCTCCCACCCTTTTCCCGTCAGTTTAGGAGGGTCCCAGCACTTTTTGGGGTGTGCTGGGTGCCGTGTTGAAGGGCAGGTGCCCCCCCAAAAGCCCCCAAACATCCCCGGCATCCCCAGTGATGTCACCACTGTCCCTGTGATGTCTCTGGTGTTGCCAATGATGTCACAGCTGTCCAATTGGTGTCACCACAGTCCCTGTGACATCACCAGGCAGTTGTGATGTCACAGGTCTCCAGTGATGTCACTGCTGTCTCATGAGATGTCACCACTGTCCCATGTGATGTCACTGCTGTCCCCAAGGGTGGTCCCTGTGTCCCTAAATGTCACTGCTGTCTCTGTGATGTCACCTCTGTCCCAAGCGGTAGCACCATGTCCCCGTGATGCCACTGATGTCCCCTGTGGTGTCACCAGAGCCCTGGGATGTCACTGGTCTCCTGGGATGTCACCGCTGCCCCCTTCAGCAAAACTGAAGGCAGAGCGCCCAGCTCCCTGCAACTCTCCTGTATCCCAGGGCCGGAGGCTTGTGCAGGACTTGCAGCCAGCAGGGGAAAGAAAGAGCTTTCCTTTTCCCTCTAAAGCCTCCCGTGCAAGAGCTGAACAGCAGCACAACCTCTGTTCCGCTGAGGTCCTCCCTCAGCCAGCCCAGGCAGCGCTCCAGCACAGCCAGTGCCCAGGGAGAATCGCCCAGCCCGACCTGTTCTCTCTGACAGAGCTCCTGAGCTGGGCAGATGGGGCTGGCAGGTCCAGGCTGGGCTTGCTTGGGCTTTGCTGGGCTGGGCAAGGGCTGGGAGCTGGGAGCATTGGGGTTGCTCCTCCAGCTCCTGTTCTCACCGTGTTCTCCTCCTTTCCTTTCCCACTCCACTGGCAACCCCCACGGAAAATGGGGTTTACAGACATCCCTGTAACACCCAGTGGGTTTGTCCCTGTCGTCAGGAATCTGCCCTGTGCCAACCCCTGGGGTCGTCTGCACCAGTTCTGGTGGGGAATTGCCCGCGCTTGGCTTGGCTTGGCAGGGCAACACGTCCACAGCTCCTCGTCTCCTGGAGGACAGAGAGCTGCTCCAGGGGGACATATCACCTGACCCTTCTCCTTGG